>NC_089596.1:2807787-2975979 GCF_019320115.1 Miscanthus floridulus | reverse complement strand
CATATTAGAGCCCAAGCAGTGTTGTGGGCGCCGATGTTTGCCCTATAGTGTTGTGGGCTTCCTCAACTCCCATACCAGGCGAACACGGTAAAACCCCCCACTTGCCTTTGGGCATCAACAGTGTTGTGGGCGCCGTCATTTCCCATACATGGCGAATATGGTAAAAACCTCCCACATGCATCTGACATCAACAGTGTTATGGACACCTACGATCATCATTGTGCCCAATGGCATGGGCAACAAGACTTAGTAGCATACGTAAACTCTCCCTCTCTCACTTGTAAGGCCATCCCCTTCATCTATAAAAGGGGATGCGCTCTCTCCCAATGACATCGACTCTAAGATGATCCGAACGACCAAGGATTCAAACAGAGCACACACTCAAATACATAGTGCACATAGGAGCTCCCATCACTCTCGGCCCTTTGATCCAGAGTTCGATTGGACTGCTTGCACCCCCCATCTTACTCCCTTCCGTTTGTAACCCCACAACAAACTTTGAGCACCTAGGCTCAGGAATAAAGTCTCCCACTGACTTAGACTAGACGTAGGGCTTGTTGCCTGAACCAGTATAAACCCTATGTCATTGAGTGCTAGGCCACATCCGATCACAACATACAGTAAAACTATAAATATTTACGTGTTGATCACTTTCTACACCGACATAATGATTAGCTTAGTATCTTAGTCATTAAAGATAGCTTAGTAGCTTAGCATGTGTATTCTTATTTTAAGTGTTGTTGTTGCCAAAATACTAAGTGTTGCATCATCGTTGCATGCATGTAGAGAACGAGTTGTTGCCAAAATACTAAGTGTTGCATCATATCCTGTAGAGTCAGGAAATTATTCCCACTAGTCGGGTAAGTCTTGCGAGTATATTGTGTACTTAGGGTTTATTTACCCCTGTTGCAGGTGCAGCTTGAGGAGTGACTGTTGTGTGGAGGATTCTTTTGGTAGGTACAGACAGATCCTTATATCTTATCGTTAGATGTTTATTTCAATTTTGTTGTTTAAATTCTATACTCTGAACTTGGTATTGTAATAATGTATTTTTGATAACTCTTGTTGTATGAAATGGACTAAGTATTGTAAGCTTGTACTCATTATTAGATCCTGGGTGAAAAACATGGATAGTTTGAGTTCTCCCTTGGGGTATGCTCGATGGAACTATCCGATGTAGCTAATTTTTAGGTGCTTAGTATCTAGTGGAAGATGAGCGCCTCCGAAAGTGTGTTATTTCGGGCGGTTCTGCCACATGGCAGTGTCAATAGCACCTCGACGCGGTGGGGGACATGGCACTGCACTCAACTAGGGGGCATAGGGCATGGTGCATAGGGCGTGGGGATGAGGCACAACACGACATGGGATGGGGCGCAGTGAGGTGGAGTGTGCGCGGCGGCAGACGAGGCGCGAGATGGGGGTGTGGCGCGGCACGCGGCGGCGAGGCGGATAGGAGGCATGGTGAAGCCATGATGCAAAGTGAAGCAAGTGGGGATTGGGGATTTCTGTTTTTTAAAGAAGGTGGGGATTGCTGGGGAGCAGGCCCATTGCATGTTGGACCCACACTACGCAAGTCTAGAAATGAGGCGTCCGGACGGAGACGCCCGGATGGATGCCCTCACCAGAGTATTAGTGACTTTTTATTGGTAGATGATACTCATTTTATAGCGAGACTAAAAGAACAAGATGTGTGTGCATGTGTTTATGGGAATAAATGTACGCATACATTTGAATGCATACGTGTGTGGTATGATTTGTAAAATAGAGTTTCTCTTGAATCCTATCCTGATCAAAGATTTATAATGCACGCTTGTCTCAATAGGAAAAAGAAGTGCAGGCCAATGACTAAGGATTCAATTCAGATTGCATATAAAAATTCCTAAACTAAATCTATTTTCTCCTATGTTCGTGTTGATTTTTACCTCAATTGACTAAGACAGTGAAATGAAGTTTAGCATATGTCCTCTGCTAGTTCAATGGTGTTCCTATAAGGCTACAACACTACTGGGTGAAAATGTGTATCATTAGACAACAAGTCATGTCGATTGATAACAAAGGGAAACAACCCGATGTACATCTCTATTATTCAATTGTTGGGAATTTAACTTCGTCAGAAAACATAGCCCCAAACTTTGGAGCTGAAACCTTAAAATTCCATAACAATATCTGTTTGTAGGGAAAAAGGGAGCGAAGGCAACATTTTGACTTCATATGAAAATATTCGTCTTTGCTTAGAAAATAGAGAAATCAAGATGTAGAAGAAGTCGATACCAAGAGCAAAGAGCTAATAAGAATTCGACTTCGCTAATTAACGAAGACAAAGAAAGGCGGAGCAAAAATCAACTAAGTCAGAAGACAAGGTTTCCCAGAAGAATGATGGCTAAATAAAAGAATGAAGGCTGAAGTAGTGCAAAATGACCACATGTTTGTAAATATTTGAGTTAGGGGTAAAATAGTCATTTTATGTAAAATACGAAGACTAGGGCCCTATAAATACCCCTCTGACATGTATAATATGATCATAAAATGAATACAACTTTGTCTTGTGTTCAAACTTCAGATGCTTGAGTAATTTCTTACCCAACATCTAGCGCCCACCGTTTGTGTGTGCTCGAAAACTCTCACGACCACACGAAGCTAATGGGCAGACCTAACAAAAAAGTTACGACTAGGGTAATCGAAGATGACCCACCAACAGTTGAAGGCCAAAGTCTCGAAAAAGATACACCCTAAGACCCAAACTCTTCAAAGGCAAGCGAAGCCAAAGAACAAAGACTCAAAGAATTAGAAGAACAAGTGCTGAGAAAACAAAAAGAACTTGAAGAATGTCGCGTAAGAGCAAGAGAAAAGTCTCTCAAATAAATAATAGAATAAGCCAAAGCCACTCTTCGAGAACTAAATGAACAACTTCAAAGTGCAAGCCATGAAGTTATACATTTAGATGAACCAAATTCAGCAACAAAAGCTTCTCAAGAGAACAATTCCCAAAAATCATTCATATCAATTGACACAAGCTCTCCCTTATCAATAAACTTGCAGCTAGCACAATGGCCCTTGGGGGACAAATTCAACATGATACCAACTTTCGATGGCCAATCTGACCCAAGACAATTTTTTATGAGTTTCGAAGCCGCAGTAAGTTCTGGGGGTGATGTTGAAGCTACACTAGCAAAATCTCTTGTCATGGAAGTTAAAGGACTAGCACAACAATGGTACTCTTCACTAAAAGAAAAGTTCATACATTCATGGGATCAACTTAAAGCAAATTTACTTGTAGACCTTTAAGGATTCCAACCAGCTGGCCTCATAGATATAGATATGTTCAATTACAAACGACAAATCAAAGAACCCCTGAGCCAGAACTTCAAAAGATTCATTCAAATCAAGGAATAAATTCCAAATATCCTAGACGAAGTGGTGATAATAGCCGCAATTAAAGGGCTTCAAGTAGGCCAATGTGCTTCTCATCTTGCTTGAGAAAAACCAAGTATAGTTGCTGAACTTTATGAAGTCATTCAAAAAATTGCAAGTCAGATGATTATAGAAAGTATTGAAGAAGAAAACAACTTCAGGGCTCAAATCAATTAAAGCAACAACAACTTCCATCCTCCAAGACCATACAACTATGAGCGAAGACCATTTACACTGCATAATCAAGTCAATCAAATTGAGAATGACAACAATTCAACAGTTGAAAGTGATTATGCTCACAAAAACCAATATAACCAGCGAAGTTAATTCAATGAAAGAACATTTGAAAGAGAAGGATTCGACGCAAGAGGAAGAGGAGGAAGAGGAAGAGGAAAAGCACCTTTAAAACATGAAGATATGTACTACATTATTCATGGCAAAGGGGCTAGACATACATCTAAAATGTGTCCCAAAGTTAAGAAAAGCATCGAAGAAGCCCAAGAAGAAAACAGGGCACTAAGGCAATAAAAAATTGTCAATCATGTGAGACAAGAACAACAAAGTCCTCATCAAACTTATTATCCAATGCATTATGGACATACCCAAGCCCTACTTCTAGGACCACCTCCTGCATACAACTATGAACCACTAGCAATGTATCATCCCATGCAAAATCAATGGAGGCAAAATCAATCTCAACAATCCAAGGTTCAATCAGCACAACCCAAAGCTTCAGTTGCAAACAACAACCCACAAAATAGTCAGGCTAAGCAAGAGAACAACTCCCCATTAGTTTCAGTGGTAAACAATAATGCAATCATCCCAAGTAGAGGAAGAATATTGACAATCACGGGTGGAAATAACATGGACCATGAAAATAGCAGTCAAATAAGAAACTACTTTCGAAGAGTAAATTTAATTTTAATAGAAGGCTCATATAAGAAAACAAGATGGTCCCATCTACCAATCACATTTTCGGAAGAAGACCTTTAGCTGAAAGATTACCCACATATGGATGCTATGGTAATCGAAGCAAACATTGATGGATGGGCAGTCTACAAAATATTGGTTGATGGAGGCAGCTCCGCTAACATTATATTCAAATTAATAATTGACGCCATGAAAATTGATCGCAAAATACTAGGAAGAGCTGAGCATCCACTTTATGGCTTCAGCGGAAAAAAGATCCACTCAATTGGAAGAATAATTTTGCCAGTTTCTTTTGGAACAGTAAGCAACGCAAGAACAGAACATATTGCATTTGATGTGGTGGACATGTACTAACCATACAATGCAATCTTTGGAAGAGGAACTTTAAATGCATTCAGAGCAGTCATAAGCTACTCATATTTATGTATGAAAATGCCAGCAATAAATGGAGTAATTACAGTATATGGAGATCAAACTAAGGTAAAAAATATTGAAAAAATACACTCTAGGACAGAAGAATGTTCATGTAATCGCTGAAGAAGAAAAAGAAGAAATAGAAAATGCGAAGCCTCAAACAAAAGCTCAAGCTTGTGAAGAGACAAAAAGAGTACCTCTTGATCCATTAGTCCCAACAAGTCATCATTGGTGCTGAACTTTCTCGAGAAGAAGAGGACAAACTTGTGGAATTCCTTCGAAGCAACAAAGATATATTTGCTTGGTCATCCAATGACTTCGGAGGAGTCAGTAGAGACATAATTGAGCAGAAATTAGACATCGATCCAAAAGTCAGACCAAAAAAGCAAAAGTTGAGAAAACTAGCCGAAGACAGAGTTTAGGCTGCCAAAGCTGAAGTTCAAAGATTGCTCGATGAAAAAGTTATAAGAGAAATTCAATTCATAACCTGGCTCACAAACATTGTCATGGTTAGGAAGAAAAATGAAAAATGACGAATGTGCATCGATTTCGCAGATCTCAATAAAGCGTGCCCAAAAGACAATTTCCCACTTCCAAGAATTGACACATTAGTCGATCAAGCAGCCGAAAGTGAAATGCTAAGTTTATTGGATTATTTTTCTGGTTATCATCAAATTTGGATGAGAAAAGAAGATGAAGAATTCACAAGTTTTATCACCCCATCTAGAACCTACTATTTTATAAGAATGGTAGAGGGGCTTCGAATGCTGGCACAATATTTGTTAGAATGACTTCAACAGTGCTACACAAACAAATTGGCAAAAATCTACTCACTTATGTTGATGACATAGTAGTCAAGAGCAAGAAAAGAGATCACATCGAAGACCTCCAAGAAACATTTACAAATCTTAGGAAAGCAAATTTAAAATTGAATCCTGAAAAGTGCACCTTTGGAGTCCAAAAGGGCAAAATTCTAGGTTGCATTGTATTAGCAAAAAGGAATCAATCCAAATCCAGACAAAGTCTAGGCAATCTTAAATATGAAAGTTCCTAAAAATAAAAAGGACGTCCAAAAATTGATAGGAAGACTTGCTGCCTTAAACAGGTTCATTTCAAAATCAGCAGAGCGAAGTCTGTCGATGTTTCAAGCACTCAAGGGAACAAAAAGAGACTTTGCATGGGGCCTTCATAAGAGCATGCATTCAAAGAAATAAAAGCTACTTGTAAAAGCCAAATACTCTAACCACACCAACCCCAGGGGCTGAATTGCTCCTATATGTCTCAACAACAGAAAGTGCAGTAAGTATAGTCTTAGTTGAAGAATAGGAAAATGAACACACAAAAAGACCAGTCCCTGTATACTTTGTTTCAGAAGCTTTGTCTGGCTCAAAAATTCATTACTCAGAGATCGAGAAAATAGCTTATGCAGTTTTAACGTCAGCAAGAAAATTAAGGCACTATTTCTAAGCTCACAAAATTAGAGTACCAACAAATTATTCTCTAAAAGAAGTCTTGCAAAGCTGCAGATCATCCAAAAGATTGGAGAAATGGACTGCAGAGCTATCTCAGCATTACATCAAATTTGAAAAAATAACATCAATAAAATCCCAAGTCTTGGCAGACTTCATGGCAGATTGGACTCCATCTCAAAATCAAAGCAAAGACAAAAAGCAACTAGATTGGATAACATATTGCGATGGAGCATGGGGCTTCACAGGGGCCGGTGCAGCCTCAATAATCACATCACCTTCAGGGGTCAAAATGAGATACGCTACAAGGATTGAATTTCAATGTACCAACAATATTGCTGAATACAAAGTTGTTTTACTCGGACTCTGAAAAGCAAGAGCAATGGGGACACAAAGTCTAATAATCAAAATAGATTCACAAGTTGTGGCTGGACACATCAAAAAATATTATAAGGCAAGAGATCTAGAGCTATCAAAATACTTGCAATTTTTAAGAGAACAAGAGAAATACTTTGAAGGCTTCACAGTCAAAAATATCTCAAGAACAGATAACTTAGATGCTGATGAAATAACAAAAGCTGTAGCTCAAAATACAAGTTTGCCTCAAGATGTTTTCTTCCAAGTACTAACTCATGTATCTATCAAGGCAAAGTAGGAAGTCCTAAGAGAAGTCCATATAATACAAAGCGAAGATTGGAGAGCACCAATCATGGCATACCTTCATGGGCATTATGAACTAGAAGATGAAGTTAACGAAGTCAGAATGAAACATATAACAAGAAATTACAAAATCATCAACAATCAATTGTACAAGCAAGGAATTTGTGAACCACTTCTCAAATGCATATCAGCAGAAGAAGGAAAAGAATTGCTATCAGAAATACATGAGGGGATTTGTGGCACACATCCGGGGGCAAGAGCCATGGCAGGGAAAACATTCCAACAAGGATTTAACTGGCCTTCAGCACAAAGTGATAGCAAAGAAATAGTTAAATCTTGTCATAATTGTCAAATGTCTACCAGCAAAATAAGAGCTCCAACAACAAACTTACAAACAATAGAACCAACTTGGCCACTTGCAAGATGGGGAATTGACATAATAGGCAAATTACCCCCAGCTCAAGGAAGTTTCCAATATGCAGTTGTGGTAGTGGAATATTTCACAAAGTGGATTGAAGCCAAGCCAGTAACAAATATGTCTTCATTCACAATGAAATTTTTTTTATGGCAGAACATCATATTCCATTTTAAAGTTCCATGACACATTACATGAGACAATGGGACTCAATTTGACAGTCAAGATTTCAGAGATTATTGTCAAAACATGGGAATCCAACTATGCTTTGCCTCAATCAGACACCCACAGTCAAATGGGGCAGTTGAAAGAGCAAATGGAATCATATCCACTGGAATTTCAAAATGCCTAGTGGGGCTTCCTAAGGGAAAATAAGTTGACGAATTACCAAAAGTTGTTTGGGCACACAATACAACAGTATCAAGATCAACAAACTTTACACCATTCAAGTTGTTGTACGGAGAAGAAGCAATGACACCTGAAGAAATAAAATTTCAAGTCCCAAGAACAAACATCCAAATAATTGGAGAAGAAGAGCAAGTAACAAGCAAGGAATTGCTCAAAGAAGAAAGAATGAAAGCAATCCAGAACCTCGAGAAGTACTAGAAAGAAACAAAGAATTGGTACAACAAGAAAGTAATACCTAAACAATTATCCCTAGACGACTTCGTTCTAAAAAGAAAGAGAAATGAAGACACAGTTGGAAAGTTTTAATAGAAATAGGAAGGGCCATATCTTATCACAAGAATAAATAAATTGGGAGCATTTCACTTGGCAAACACGAATGGAGAAGAAATTGACCACACCTAGAACATTGAGGCTCTACGGAGATACGACCCTTAGACTCCAATTTTTTTTACAAGTTCTATGATAGAAGTAGACTAGTTTTTACATTCCAAAGTTTCAATACAAATATAAACGAGCTGCACTCTTTTTTCACTCAGGGGAAGCCCTTCACAGGGTGAGTGGTTCTTTAACGAGGCAGTCTCTATTGTAAATTCTCATCAAATATAAATGAGAAACTATTCCCCTAAGTCTTAAAAGTACAGCAAAAAACTAAAAAGCCGAAGAGTATACTTAAATATACTCAAATATCGGCCAAAATAAACTAAAATAGGTAGCATTATTTTTCAAACAAGCAAAAATTAATGCTAATCTATCTAAACAAATATTGTATCTACTTTTTAGTTTTTTTTCAAATTCACTAAGGTGAAATTTAACTTCCAAGCGAAGTCTACGCGTTGCCTTCTCAAAAAAGTGAAGGGACGGCGTTTTTCAAATTCACTAAGGTGAAATTTGACTTCTAAGCGAAGTCTAGACTTTCCTCACAAAATTTCAAACATCAATACAAAAGTATGCAAAATTCAATTCCATCATAAAACTGAATAATTTATTACATATCAATAAGAGAAGTTTACAACAAAAGTTACAATCAGTCACTTTCCGAAGCTACAATAGTTGTAGCTTCACTAATCAAGTCATCAACAACCCTATCCAACATATGATGAACTTTACATCGTAGAAAATCTTTAGAAACATAGCTCGGTGAAGCACTCAAACATGATGACCGAGAAAATTACAAAGTATCAAATTACTTTCCATTCCATCCAAATTCCACACGAAAAGAAAAAGAGTTAAAACAAACTACCTGAGAAATTTTGCTGAAGTCAACAATTCGCAGTAAACAAGATTTCTTGTTCTCAGCAATAAGATTGTTAGATTCAAAATCTAGACATAGCACATATCATCAGCAAAAAGAACCACGATGACAAAAAAACAAAGCATCATAACTTAACGCTTACGTCAGCATACGTTCAACAAATGTATCAAACATAGAGTTTGCCTCATTAGTTGCATACTCCAACCACTGCAAAGGATCAACGATAATGTTATCCTTACACATTAACAATGGCAAAACACCAACTTCATCCTGCTAAGTTCAATATTTACAAATATCAAACATCTTTCCAAAGCCTCACCCCTCAGCTTAAAACTAAAAAACTAACTACAAGGACAACTAAAATGGGTGATCACCAACATCATCATCCCTGGCATTTTTCTCTTAGCGTTTGTCTTGCTCTCTTTGCACCTTCTCATCAGCGGCAATTTCTTTTCTCAAGCTGCTACAAAAAGAAAACAAAATATTAGTATAAAAAACCCAGAAAACCAAATACACACATAAAAAAATAGGGAGAGTAAAACTCTTAATCCAGTCTTCTCCATCTTTTTCTTCGCCTTCAGAAAAGCATTCTCCCTACCACCCATGTTCCAATATTGATTAAAATATTTCTTGCAAAGTAATTGGGTCCGAGAAGTAACCTGACTCAATTGCTCCATAGAAGGAAACTTATAATCCTTGTCCAACATTTATTCATACAAGGGATCTTTTGCCTCTTTCATTAAGTGGAAAAGTGTGCGAGTTACATAAACACAACTCAAATCAGCACTAGTCTGAATAATAATTGGCAAATCCTCATACTGATGGCACAACCAAGCAAAAAATGGATCAAACTCTCCAAGCTCGCAACAAGGATCTTCTGGCTTCGCTCCAAACTTGTCATAGCAATTTTTGCAAAGTTCCCACAAGCAGTTGCACTTATCACGAAAATTTTGAGCTTTCTCAGCAGACTTCTTCTCAAGATATTTTTTCTCCTTCACAATCTTATCAAGATCTTTTTTTCAAATTATCAAAATCTTCAGTCTTTGCCTCAAGCTTGGCTCCAACAAAGATACATTTTGACTCCATGTCATGGAGAGCTTCGACTATCTCTATTCTCTCTTTCTCTTTAGCCGCAAGTTGAGACTTCAAAGATTTAATCTCTTCAAGCAAACTTTTCTCGTGAAGTGCCGCATTCTTTGCATCTTCTTCAAGAGATTTATGCAAACTCCTTTGCAAGACCGTTCTACAAAATATAACATCAAAACTTTCATATATATATATGAAGTCAAAAACATACAAATCAACACTTGTAAATCAACATAAGAAGTTAAGCCAAATTTACATACGAAGTCAGGCAAAAACATACAAACCTTGTAAATCATGATAACACTAGCGTCTGCCAACTCAAGGGAAGATTTACCAACAAGTTCATCCTCTGCGTTAGGAACTGTGTGTAACAGAACCGCCCAATTTATACAAGATCAAGTACGGCTGTCCCCGCTAACACGTTGACACATGCATATTTTCATTTATATAAACCCGGTAGTCCGCCGAGTGTTCCGAAAGACCTCGGTAAATCAACATCACAACCAAGATCGCGTGATTAAGCAAATACACATCACATACACAGAGTTGCAGCGGAAATAATATTACAAATAGATTCACAAATAATAGTACAAGTTTGGGTTTCAAAACCGATTATTAAAAACAACATAGCTTTCAAATGATTACATTAATATATGTTCCAAATACATTGCTAGCATAAGTGACATCTTGAGACAAAAGCATATAGATGAGAAGTAAATATAGAATCACCAAGCCCAGTGGCGGTTAGCCACCATCTTCAACAGGCCAAGAACTTCACCTACAACATGGTGGGATAAACCCTGAGTACTCGAATGTACTCAGCTAGACTTACCCGTCATAAACCAGAAATAAAGTGACACCAAGGATTATGCAAGGCTTTATCAGTGGATCTAGCTGGACAACCTTTTTGCATAAACGCTTGAGTAACCATTAGCATTATTCACCTATACTAGCAGTGATTTTTAGCCATTACCTATCATCTATATTAGCACATATACTAATCAATCACTTGATTAAGTTGCAAATAATAATAACCATATCAGGTATTTCATGGCTCATTATCATTATCATCATTATCATCATCCTTTAACCATATCTTTAAATTTAGTGAATCTACGTTGTCGCTGCTCAGTCAAGTTCTCACTATCCGGGAGAGACAACGATTCAAATCGATTCCTATCCAGTTGGAGGGGTATTCCTAACACAAACCCTGCTTCCCCATTAGGGTCGCAAACAAGTAACCTTTGGTACAATTCAGGAGTTGCGGGTCCGATCAGTGCCGCAAAATTAGAGAACCACTCTGCCAAGAGTGCTCGGTGACTTAACTCGCCCTTGGGCTTACGCCAATGGCTCTCCACACATCCTTAGTGCCATCTAGATTGCGACCAACTGCTCGCGCTCCCGGCTTGAATCGAGCTACTAGGCTTCACGGTCGGAACGAGTTATTCGACCAGCTAAATGTTAGGCTATGTTCAATATGACATAAGGACGTACAGCATATCGGTCCTTAAATGACACAGACGGGGATAGATTCACACCCAAGACCTCTATGCCTTGTTGCTGCACTACCATGATCCTGTCCGGTCTCTTTTCATTATTAACACATGGTTCTTTTTCATGATAGCAAATATAGCCATCCATGACCAGAGCTCATCCTACATCTCACAGGTGACAGGAAATCACCTGACTTCTACCGGTCTAAGCATAGCTAAGCATCATTCGATCCTACACTTAATTAGGATTCATAGGATTTTATCTGGACAAGGTAAGGATATAATACAACAATTGGTTCCAACCAATTCCTATACTTAATGTATCATCAATAATAAAAGATACTCAAGATATTTGTAAAAACATGGGAGACTTAGAATGCTCCGAGGCTTGCCTGAGATCTAACACTAGGTTAGTGTTTGTTAGACGACACTTGCTCGGTGAGCATCTCCCATCCTAACACTTGTCCAGTCCTTCCATCTTCGGGATAGGTCCACCGTACACCGTCTTCAGGTTCGGCTCTAACATCACGTCCTTCATGTGGTTCATCTAGCGTACCTAGATGAGATGCAAGATGCAAGTGCATGAATAAAAGAACGGCAATACGAGATGCATCACATAATCTATTATAGAAAGGTAGTGAGTATATCAAGCATGGTACCCAGATAACTTGAGTTAAGCTATTCCATTAAAAACATCTATCACAATTTAAGATCCCAAGTAACTTAATTTAACACCATGAAAGGCATCAGTTACACTTAGCAACACATAAGGCAAAAGCAAGGTGAAAGCAATCAACTTATAAAGCACAACACAGAATTTGGACAGCAGCATAGATAACACTTGTTTCACCCATAACTGGAGATCCAAACATCCAAAGAAGGTGATCCTAGACTTTCTGGAAAGATAATGAAATTTCCTACAACATTGTTATTATCACCAAAAGCTTATTCCAAAGCTAACTAGGTCAAACATGCCAATGTTTCAGATCTGCATAGAACTAGGACAGAAAAGTAGTAGTAGTTTCAAAATGGCATAACTGGAGTTACAGACATCAAACAAGCATGAACCTTAGCTTTATAGAAATCTTATTAAAATATCTAAAACATGTCTATTATCATCACAAGGTGATTCCACCATTAACAAGGTCAATCAAGCATAATTGAGCACCTCTGTCCAGACTTGGACAGATTCTGTCATGCAACTTCACAAGCTTAAAACTCGAGTTGTACTAATCCAAAAGATATGCAAAAAGACAATATGGAAAACTTATGAAATTGTCTACAATTAATATTTAATCATCCTAGCATGATTCCCAAGTTAAAAGGGTCAAACAGTCACATTTATCAAATCTGGTCCAAAAATTCCAGAGAACTACAATTTCTGAAGACCAACTTAGAACAGTCATAACTCAGAAAATATTTGGCAAAATGCCATGAACATTTAACACAAGATGTTTAAGTGAGTTATCTACAACTTTCTTATTATCATCTTAAGATGATTCTACAGATAACAAGGCCAATTAATCCAATAATTGTATCTCTGTCTAAAACATGGACAGAAACTGACATGTCAATTTAAATAGCTATAAATAGAGTTATACATGTCCAATAAATGTGGTTCTAGACTTTTTAGAAATCTTAGCAAATTATAAACAACTTTGTTGTAAACACCTAAAGCTAATTCTACTACTAAGAAGGCCCCACAATAAGAACAAGAAAACCCTCTCTGGGTTTGGGTAGAAATAGCCACAGAGATTTAAGCAAGTATAACTCAAGATCTACTTAACCAAAAATCATGATATTTAGCTTTTTGAAAAGCTTAATAAAAGTACTACAACTCATGTATTATCATAAAGTCATGATTCATAACTTAACTAAGCCAATTAATTCAAACATATAAGACTATTCAGAATAGGAGCAAAGCAATACAGGTAATTTGTTATTTTTATAGATCTTAAACTATCAAGCCTAAAATATTTAAATTTTTACTAGACATCAAAATAACCTTAGTAGCACTCCAAAAAAATTTCACAATTATTTGAGTACAACAACTGCAGTTATATAAAAAAACAAGACACAACTAGCATTAAGAACCTAACTACATAAATCTCTTTTTACAGCAAAATATTTAAACTAAAACCTGCCATATTATAGATCTACTGCATAGAAAATTTTGCAAGGATTCCAAAAAGTCCACATTTGTTATTTTACGAGTTTTATACTAATTACTACACGTTTTCAAAGTTGATCATTCAAATCTGTAAAAACCAGAGAAAAAGAATTATAAATCTTGCATCGGGGTCCCTGTAGAAAACATAAATTAAAATCCAGCGAAGAGGTCCTTAAGAGCACTATTCAAACGAGTCATAGCTTCGCACTTAGACCCCTGGACTTGCTCTAATTATTGCGCGTAGTCCTTCACCGGGGCAAAACAGAGGAGGCGGACGGGGAATCACCGGCGCCGACCGGAGAAGGCTCGCCGGTGGCGAGGAGTGGCGGCGAACCACCAAGGGACCCTCTCTCTCCCATGGGTAGCCACGGCTCGCACCGCGGTGGCCCGACGTGGCCTGGCCGCACGTGCTGGCGACAACGGACGGGCGGGCGCCAGCTGTAGCAGCGCACGACGATGGAGGCAGCCAGGAAAGAGATGCGACGCGCACGGGGTGGCTCAAGGAACTCAAAGGCGAGGTCAGTTGGGACTGAGGAGCGTCGGAGGAGTGGAATCACACGGAGCAGGGAGCTCAGCCGGCCGTCCATGGTGGACGCTGCCGCGCGCGGTAGGTCTCGGCTCTGCCTATGGCTTGGGGAGGCGGTCGTGGAGCCGTAGGCATACACGGTGGTGGTGCTGGAGGGGCTGCAGGAGAGGGAGCAGCGGCGGCAAGGGAGTTGGGCAGCGGCGATGGAGTACAGCTCGGCGGCCATGGCTTCCTGCTGCCGTCGTGCCTGGCTAAAGGAGGAGAACAGCAAGGGAGAAAGAGAGAGAATGCAGAGGAAGGGAGAGACAGCAGCGTCCATTTCATGTGTTCATCACATGCCCAAGGCGAGCTAGCGGGCATGCAAGCAGCTACGGCGAACGAGTGCAACACGCGGCTGCAGCGCTGTGCACTGTGTCGGCCCTGTTTCAAACTGAATGAATGGATTAAATACCACCTCAAAAATACAAGCTAAAACTCAAACTTCGTCCCTTCGTAACTCTGAATCCGTTTAGTTTTGGCATAAGAGGTAGTAACCAATGTTATAGAGTTACGCGAGATCTCCAACTTTGATTAAAGTGCCAAAGTCTAATTCGGCCTGGTTGGAGAGATACAAGGCTCCAAAGCGGGGTACACGAAACTAAAAATTCAGGTTTCAGTTAACTCAGACTTAGAATATTTTTGGACTCTAAAAACAACAGCAGATTCAAAGTTTGAGCCTCGGTTTGACTTTCTTACAAGCTGATTTGGCTCTTGGTACAAAAACAAAGTTTGTTCTACTCCACTCAAACTTCAACTTTTGTTTAGGTTCCACTACCATGCAAGCACTGTAAGCCACAGTTCAAACCAAGTCAAAGTAGCGTCACGATAAAGCTTAAATTACACTTTTTGATCTATTGGAGCATTTTCTGGCCACTTGCTCAACATAAACCCTTCATAACTTTTGTTCATGAGTGTAAGTAGAGTTGTTTGATCAAGGTTGCAATGTTTGTTTGTCATCACATGTTCTCATTCACCTAATAAAGCAATCCCAACAAAGATGTAACTTATCATTTCATGTGATTTCTTGATTTCAAACTTCACGAAACTTTTCCATGGATCAATATAGATGGATATTGATGCAAGACATATGAAACAAGTACATCCAACATTACCCAAGCATACTTTTTAGAAAGGGCGGCATGTAAGCAATGGTGCATGGTCCAAGTTTAAGTGGTGGCTCATTTTCATATGTTTGACCTAACATCACCATCACCACTTAACATGCCATGGTTGAGTTTAAACCCATTGCTTAACTGGTGACAAACACCTGGGGTGTTACACTGCGAAGGCATCATCAATGCACCTTGACAACTTTAATTCTGGCTTTTTGGCATAATACGAAGTTTATCCAAGCCAATCCCAATAAATTTAAAAGTGTCTAAATTCACACCTTGAGCTTGGTAGTACTCCAAACAATGTTTGTATGACTCTGGGTCCACTCCATTAGGAATAGTTCCAAAGCTTCAGCTAGAGTAGCAGGTTCCTGGGCCACCTCTTTCATTTTCCCAACATCCACAGTCGTCTCTCTTTGAGACAAAGGGTCCAGGAAAAATTCCTCTGCACAAAAAAGACAAGTCGAAAGTTAGTAAGTCAATAATCAAAGTCAAAAATAAAAAAGCAGGCACAAAGAAAACAAAACAAACTTACCCATAGAAACACCCTTCTTGAGTTGATATGCAACTTTTTCATCAGTATTTACATCAGTTGTGGACTCAGAAAGACGAGAAGCACGGGCATTTTTGACCTCTTCATCAAAGATATCATCATCATAATCATGAAAATCAAGGGTAACGGTAGTAGTACCCTTACCCTTGTGAGCTTTAACTTTTAGAGCATCAGTCTCCATAGGCCCACCTCCCAAATTAGTATCTTGCATCACAACTTGGGGAGGTGAGGCAACATGAAGAGTAGCACCAACATCTCCTGTAGTCCCTGGTGGAGTTTCAACAACAAACCTTTGAGAAGATGTCTCGGCAGTCTCTTGCGAAGGCAAAGTAGAAACCTCACCTTCTTCTTGCGACTCTATAGTCGTAGGTGCAGCAGTAGTAGCAACAACAACAGGAGAATGAATAGGAATAACCAGAGAAGGCAAAGTATCTTTGCCAACATTAACTTGAGATGAAGACAAAGTAGCTTCACCCAAATTAACATTAGAATGAACATTGCCCTTGAAATTCTGGAAATAATCACCAAGCGGAGTCAACATCGATGGAGTCAACCCACTAGAACTAAAAACTAAACTAATCATCCTCACCTCTTCATCATGAGCCAGTTGACTAAGAGTCTCCTGACCCATATCTTCATCACTTCACCCAAGCTTCTTAGAACCAGAAGGAGTAGTAACCTTCTTCTTCTTGCTAGTCTTCTTAACAAGTTGTCCACTAGCTCTTTTCTTCTTTGTTACATTCTCTATACCCGGCTTCGTGCTACGAGTATAAGCTAACGAAGGTCTCTCACCATATCCGATCTAAGAAATATCAAAAAACCCTATTCAAATGCTTGTAATCCTTTCCCAAAATCTTGTCCATCAAATCTTTTTCTTTCTTCAGAAACATCCCAAGAATTTCAACTGCTTTAACTTCAACAGCAAAGACAAAATCTTCATCTTTGGAGTACTTCTTTGGACGGAAAGCTTCATTATCTAGAAACAAATAATTCTTTCCTTTCACAACCTTCTCATGAAAATGAACACAACTCCAGCCCTTTTTAGAGGCCAAATTCGAGTTGCAATATATTCTTCACAAAAATCATGAGCACTTTGCAAACTGGTAGCCAACTTATAAACCTTTTTGCGAGTTCTAGAGTTCTTTGAACTTGGAAAATTAGGTTTACAATAAAAATATTCCTGCTCATCTTCGCGGCTAATGGGTATCGTTTTACAACTTTCCTTGTATCATCTCTTTCTTCAACAAGAGGAACTAAATGGTAAAATCAGTATTGATACCAATTTTCAACCCACTTATTCTTGGAAGCCAGTGAAATATGCTTGGCACCTCGAGCAGGCTTAAAACTACAGCAACCAAAGTTTTTGATAATAGTTTTGCCATCCACCGTCTTGTTTCAAAACTGAGTATGCATCTCATGAAGATTACAAAAAGCTCCAATATCCAAATTTGCTTTTTGAGATTTCACTGCCCAAACAAAGAGTGCAATATTTGTTATCCTATTCGGAGTCAAATGATGCATCTCAATATTGTATGCCTTCAAAATTTCTTCAATAAAATCTTGACAGGGCATGCGAAGACCAGCCTAGAGTCAGAACATCCACTAGAGAGAAGAGAGCACATCCCCTTTTATAGTTGAAGGAGATGGCCTTACAAGTTAGAGAAAGAGAGAATGGACACGTGTGCTACCTAGTCTTGTTGTCCACGTTGTCAGGTACGTGACGGTCGTCGATGCCCACAATATTGTTTATGTCAGACGCATGTGGCAGGCTCTACCATGTTTGCCTGGTACGGTAGACGTCGACACCTATAATACTATTTGTACTCTGACATGCCTAGAAGGTTGCACAATGCCCGTCTAGCATGGGCTGGTGGCATTGTCCTGAAGGTGCACATGTCATGGCAGGGTACAGTCCTCGGTATTGTGATTGACTTGAATGCCTTACCTTATCTACTTTGCCTGATCCCTAGGCCCTCACCGAGCGGGTGTCCCCAGTCGGTTATTTCTAGTTGGCCCCGACCATGTTAGTCGGGGAAGAATCATGAGCAGAGGTTCGGCGTATCCCCGGTCGGAAAAGGAGGTTGGAATTGGACTATGTCCCCACCTTGGCCAGGCCCTTCGATCGGGGACCGGATAGTTGCCCTAGCCTATTATTATGTATCAGTGCTGGCCCGGGAGGCGCGCGTTGTCGCAATGCCGTCTACTGGGCCGAGTTTTTTTTAGGGAAGCGGGTCCATTGGGGACCCTAGGTTTATGAACCCGACAAACATTCTTCTCTAGATTAGACATCTAGAAAACAAGAAAAAAACTCAGCAAGATAAAAAATAATAATAGCAAAAAAAAACAAAGTAAAAAACTAACCTTAGTCAATCAAACTTTCACCCCTGTAAAGAAGCGGTCCGCAGAAGAGAATTTGGCTTCACTAAAACTTTTGACTTCGCTTCAAAGAAATTTTCAACAAAACCTCCCCGTCTTCTACAAAGCTACAAAAACTAGAGGGGATAACGTAGTATATATAGGCAGCTTTGGGTCAAACACAACGGTTCGAATTCTGCCGGTCAAATTCAACCATTGCAGTTCAAAAATCAACTGTTCATAAGTCTAACGGATATAAATGGCCAACTCCAAAGTTCGGGACAACGTTTTTTGTCTTCGTTCTAAAATTCGAACTTCACGGAATTCCACTACTACAGAATGCTTTTGCGCGGCGGTCGTTTTTGCTTTTCCGCGGCGGGCAAAGGCGTCCGCCACGGCGAGAAGGTCACGGTAAATCGTGGCCTTGCCGCGGCGGGCACCTTTGCCCGCCGCGGTTAATCGATTTACCACGGCGGGCAACTAAGAATGTCCGCCACGGTAAATCATTCCGAAAAAACAAAAAAAAGAGAAAAAACCCTGGACAGGCCCGCCAAGCCCATCCACAGGCTCGTCGAGCCCATCCAGGGCTGCAGCGCCGTCGTCGCCCCCGCCGGACGATCCACCACCGGATCCGGTCGATCCACCCCTAGATCCGCCACCAGGAGGAGCGACGCCGCCGGATCTGGACCCACCGTGGCCCGATCTACAAAGAGGAGAGAGGGACGAGTGAGGGAGATTGAAGAGAGGAAGAGGGAGACGGTCGGGGATCTGGACCTCCTCGACCTCCGGATCTAGACCTCTGTCTACGAACCTCGAAGGAGAGAAGCCGCCGCCACCTTGCGCCGGAAACCACCGTGGATCCGGGCTGGCACCACCTTCTTGCGCAGCCGTGAAACCACGCCATGATCGCCTCCTTGCGTTTCCCCCGTCGTGGATCCACGCCGTGGGGGCCTCCCCCGCTGACGAGGGAGGGAGAGAGGAAGAGAAGGAGGGAGCGCCTGAGCTCCGAGGGTCGCCACCGCGTGTGAGCTCGGAGGGCCACCGCCGCGCGAGCACCCGGGAGCCGCCGTCGCGGGGTGGCGCACGGCGGAGGGAAGAGAGGAGGAGGCGCGCGGTCGCATGAGTCGGGGATGAGAGAGGGAGGCGGCTGGGGATGTGGAGTGAGGCTAGGGTTCACAAGTGAAGTGCCACTTATATACGAGCCCAGTAGAAAAGCTGAGATGGGCTTCTTCTGGGCTGAGAGTTTGGGCCTTATTTTTTAAAGCGGGCTTTATAAAATGCCCGTCACGGTAAATCGATTTACCGTGGCGGGCTTCTTAAGACGCCCGCTACGGTTAATAGGGTATTTTTCGTGGCGGGCATCTTAAGACGCCCGCCACAGTAAATTAATTTACTGTGGCGGACAAAAGAGCCTGTCACGGTAAATAAAAAATGCCCGCATCGATAAATCACGGGATTAACCGTGGTGGGCTAAAATGGACGCCCGCCTCGGAGGCCATCGGGGGGGTGTCGCGGTTAATCGTTTGTGTAGTAGTGTTCAGACCTTTGGAGTAGGCCTTCGTCCGTGAGGGGCTGCTGTTGGAAATTTAACTTCCTCAGAAAACATAGCCCCAAACTTTGGAGCTGAAACCTTAAAATTCTGTAACAATATTTGTTTTGTAGGGAAAAAGGGAGCGAAGGTAACATTTTGACTTCTAAAAAGATTCGGCTTTGCTTAGAAGATGGAGAAATCAAAACGTAGAAGAAGTCAATACCAAGAGCGAAGACAGAAGTTTGGCTTTGCTAATAAGAATTCGACTTCGCTGATTAACGAAGACAAAGAAAGGCTGAGCAGAAATCAACTAAGTCAGAAGACAAGGTTTCCCGGAAGAATGATGGCTAAATAAAAGAATGAAGACTGAAGTAGTGCAAAATGACCACTTCACCCTTGAAGTACAAAAGGGATGTAAATATTTGAGTTAGGGGTAAAATTGTCATTTTATGTAAAATACGAAGACTGAGGCCCTATAAATACCCACTCTGACATGTATAGTACGATCATGAAATGAATACAACTTTGTCTTGTGTTCAAACTGCAGATGCTTGAGTAATTTCTTACCCAAGATCAATAGAGAAGGAAAGGACCCCTCGGAAGAAGCAGATCTGGGTGGCAACATATCATAAATGGATTAAGGCTAATGCCGATGGAGTTTTGTTGAAACGTCTAGAGATGGAGGACTCAGGTGTGGTAACTCTGAAGGACAAGTCCAATTAGGTTGTCCGCAGTGTAGCATTGATGCCCAAGAAATAGTGGATCCTACATTGAGCAACAAGCATCGGTCTCCAAGAAATAGTGGATCCTACATTGAGCAACAAGTATCGGTCCATCAGAGCTATGGGTAACTTTTCTCTCCATCCGATGGTTTTGTACTTTTGTGAGAAAAGAATCACTTGCTACAGTTCATTTACAGTATGTTATCAATTAGGCATTAGCACAAGTAGAAGATTCACTTCATGTTTTTCAAGATTCACTTATAACAGGCATCACTTGCTGCAGTATAGAGTGACGTCTAAACATTCTCTCTCCATTCTAGGCATCACTTTACCATACACTGTGGAAGGCCTTATCATCGTAGAGATGTGTCTTTAAGGCACACAACGTGGAGAAGGTTGAAGATTGGCTTGCTGTGAGGGACTCAGCCTAGCGACAGAATGGTACCAACAATGTTGTATTCTTAAATTGAGCTACAACACAGTGTGCAGCTTTTGGCCCACAAGGAGGGGCAGCAATCCTCGCCCTATTCGCTTGGCTGATAAGTCATGACTGAAAGTACTATTGGCCGATTTATTGTGAGAGAAAAATAATGTTCGTTGGCTAGAAAAGTACGGCTTATAAGCCAAACGAACAAGGCGCCTAACTTTGGTTCAGCGTGGAAGAGATGATTGAAGTAGCTGATGCTTTACATAAGCAAAAGGCGATTCATATGAAGATAGGCTAGAATTATGCAACACATGAGTTTGCACAACTAGCTATGCATACTGAGACACACGATTGGTTTAGCGCTTCAGGACCAACCTGCAGTGAGCTAATTATTGCTTGGAAATGTAACTTTGTTTTTTTGTGCGTGTTAGGGCATGTTTGGATACCATGACTAGTTACTCGTTAGAGCTAAAACTTAGTCCAAATTAGCTAGGATTGTCTAGCTAGTTGGCAAACAACTAAAACGGCATTTGATTTTTCCTCCTAAACTTTAGTCGCTATCCCATCAGATGTTTGGATAATTGCAGAGTATTAAATATAGACTAATTACGAAATTAATTGCACAGCTTGCGACTAATTTGCGAGGCGAATCTTTTAAGCCTAATTAGTCCATGATTTGACAATGTAGTGCTACAATAACATGTGCTAATAACGGATTAATTAGGCTTAATAAATTCGTCTCGTGTAGTACTGACGGATTATGTAATTTATTTTTTTATTAGTATCCGAACACCCTATACGACATCCTCACGCGACACCTCCTAAATTTTAGTTACCGGATCCAAACACCCCTTAATTTAAGACTTGGCTAAAGAGTAAGCTCACCTGTTAGCTTTCCTCACTGGATGCACCGGAGCTAATTTTAACTAGCTAGTAATTAGCTCATTTATCAAACATGCCCTTAAAATAGGGTCTATTTGGATCTCAGGGCTAAAAATTAGCTCATTTTATGTAAATGGATTAAACATGAGCTAATTCTAAGCTAATAAGGACTAATGGACTTCAACCACTAATTAGCCCTCATTAACTCTTAGTAGCCCAAAATTATCCTACATTTAACCTTCTAATTGGTATATAAAAACAGGACTAATCGTTAGACGACCCAAACACCCCATAGTCTCTCCTTAAAATAAATAAAAGAAGAATGTGTGTATCGAACACTAGGGGGGTGTTACCTCTTCGGACACCCGATTTCTTTTCTACTGTAGCCCGACGTGCCGCCACCACCTATTGCCCCGTCGCGGCACGGTACGGTCTCACTGGAGCTCTGTTGCCCTGTCGCGGCGCGGGTACAGAGCTGCGCGCGAGACCCTACCGCGCCCGCGCCGACCTCCTCCTTTCCCTGCTCCCGCCACTGTCATGGCCATTCTCGCCCTCCGCCTCAACCTGGCCCGGTCTCCTTCTCCGGCGATGTCACCGCCGTCTTCGCTTGCTGCCCTGCCCTCATCATTGGGCCTGCATGTCTCCTCGACCCCTTTTTAAGTCCGCCGGAGACGGAGAAGAAGAGAGGGGAAGAAAGAAGAGAGAAAAAGAAACACTGTAGCTTCTTTTAAGGAAGGAACATTTTCACCCTGTTTGCTTGTTGGTTTCAGCCAGCCCAAATTAGCCAGTCAACAGTGTTTTTCTCAGCACCAGCCAGCCCAAACCAGCCCAGAAACCGACCAGCGAATAGTGCGTATGACATTTCCTCCCTGGGTCGGTCTCGGTGGCTGCTCCATTGTCTGTGGAACTGAAAAGTCTGGAAGCGTCCGCGCGGCCCCGAGAAAATTTTGAACTCTGCAACGAACCACCACACACCACCGCTTTTTGAGCTCGCGGCGAGGGTTTGGGCGGCGGCGGGGGGCGCGACATGGCCGGGAAGAAGCCCACCCCAGTAAAGCCCGCCCCTCCCTCCACCCAGCGCAACGGCAGCGCCGCCCCCGGCTCCAAGAGCCGGCCAAAGCAGGCTTCGGAGGAGGCCGCAGCCGCCAGCGCCAAGGCGCAGTCGGCATCCAAACCGCGCAAAATGACCAAGGAGAAGCCGGCGGCCGCGAAGAAGAAGCGCGACAAGCCGGAGCCCCAAGTGGGCGGCAAGCGTAAGAAGCAGCAGGCGTCCGCCGACGCGGCCACGTCCGCGAAGAAGAGGAAGAAGGGCGGCGAAGGGCCGGAACCCAAACCCCAGAAGGAAGCCACGCCCGCGAAGAAGCACAAGCCATCCGGCAAGCCGGAGAAGCCCGCGACGCCCGGGAAGAAGCAGAAGCCAGCCGGGAAGCCCGCGACGCCCGCAAAGAAGCAGAAGCCAGCCGGGAAGTCCCCGACGCCCGCGAAGAAGCAGAAGCCAGCAGGCAAAGCCGCGACTCCCGCGAAGAAGCAGCAGTCACCCGGCAAGGCCGCGACGCCCGCGAAGAAGCAGCAGTCACCCGGCAAGCCAGCGACTCCCGCGAAGAAGCAGCATCAGTCACCCGGCAAAGCGGAGAAGGCCACGCCGAAGAAGAAGCAGCAGTCACCCGGCATTGCGCGGAAGCCCGCGGCGGCGGCGACCTCGCCCACGAAGAAGCAAGCCAAGTGCGAGAAGCCCACGCCCACCAAGAGGAAGCGCGGCGACGATGAGCCCCAAAAGGAAGCCAAGAGCCCCAAGAGAGCGCCTGCCGATGGGGAGGTGCTCGCATCTACGCCCGTGAAGAAGAAGCGGAAGGACCAGAAGGCGGCTGCGGCAGACATGGGTGTGTGCAGCTTCCCCATGGCGCGGGTGCGGCAGCTGATGCGGGTCGAGGACGCCACCATCCGCGCTTCCAGTGAGGCTGTCTTCCTCATCAATAAGGCTTCCGTATGATTCCTTCCCCCGCATCTATTCGTTTTTACTCTAAGTGCAATGGTTTATGCTAGCATAGACATCGGAGGATTCAAGCATTGCATCATTCTATCCGATTGTGATGATTTAGGATCGAATCTATTGAGTTACGTAGATTTACTTTGGTGATGCCATCAGTGCCGACTAGGTGTGCGACGAATTGCCTTAAAATATTGTCAGCTGTAAGCCTGTGACCACATGAGCATGTGCTACCCCCAATTCACCCTGCGGGATCTGTCCCTGTACACCGTGAATTGGTACGCCGAAAGAAGTTGCCCTCAAACTTACTAATCCCTCAAACGGGTGTGCGACGAATTGCCTTAAGATATTGTCAGCTTAAGCCTGTGACCACATGAGCATGTGCTACCCCCAATTCACCCTGCGGGATCTGTCCCTGTACACCGTGAATTGGTACGCCGAAAGAAGTTGCCCTCAAACTTACTAATCCCTCAAACTTACTGTGAAATTGGTTTGAATTTGTATTTCGTTGTCAGTTTACATTTGAAAGGTGTAACTACATATGAATTGTGGGCGTCACTATCTGATCTGGAGAAGTAAACATTTTCTACTTTCTAGCAAAGCATCATATCATTCTATCTGGTGCCAATAGCTTAGGATTGATTTCCTGAGATTTACTGCATTGATGCAATCAACATCAGAAAGGTGTTAGATCAATTAACTTAGATATTGACATATTGTTAGTTGCAATCTCAGGAACATGTGCTCTCCTAATCACACCCTGCTCGATTTATGTTTCTGTACTGCGTTGACCAATACTGTACATAAAGCTAGTGTGTCTTTACTGTCTTGCAGGGAGCCAGGGACTTATCTGAAATATTGGTGTTGTACTGTTGTTTATTGTATTCTTGTGCATTGAGACATTAGATTTATGTTACTGAGTTGCTGGATTTCGTTAATAGGATTATATTGGCCTAATAACATAGTAATTCTTACATATATCCAGAGAGGATGTTTGTGGCCTAGTGTGGGGTTTCCAGATTTGTTGTCTGCCACTTTTGACTTTTGTTTATCTGTTAGAAGCATTAATTATATTACTAGTATCTACTTGTCTTCATGGTAATGAACCATCTGTAGCTAACTGGATTGTCCACATAACACGCCGCATCTAGGTTTGATTCTGTTGCCGTTTTAGACCACAAGTTATTTCAAAACTCATAGATTGGGCAGAAAACTCGAGTGAAGCTTAGTATTTGGCGAATTTTTCTGAGTTCTATTTTTGTTGATGATTTGCATTTACAAGGGGCAGCTAGACATGAATTATGAATTATAGGCTTGACTAGCTGATTGAGGCAAGTAAACATGTTCTACTCACTTAGCAAGCTAACCCAGCCGATGCCTTGCCACTGCCAGAAAAATCATTGGCATAAAAATTTAAGTGCTTTGTATTAATGTCTTCAGGGGATGGAGGGATATATGGCACCAAGAGAAAATATTGTTGGAGAGTAGCTTCTTTCCGCCCCTGTTCTTTGTTAATACTCATTTTTCTGGGGGATGGGTTGGGGGAACGATGGTTGTACTACTATTACAATTTGCACCTTTCATCCCCGTAAAATTCATTCGTTTGGAATACATGCTGACATTTGGTGCTTGCAATGATTTCTGAAATTTGATATTGTAGCTGCACCTCTAATTGCAGGAGTTCTTTTTGGGGAAGTTTGCAGAGGACGCTTATTGCAATGCCGTGAAGGATCGTAAGAAGTCCATTATTTACGATAATCTCTGTAAGTTGGTTCTTGCTTCCTATCAACTTAATGTTTACATTTTATTTAAAAAGAACCAACTTAATATTCTTCATCGTCTGCGCTTAAAAAGGCAATCAAAAGTCGCAAGCTGTGGCTGTATTTAAGAAGAGAGGAAGAAATATGCAAAACAATCAAATAGTGCACATAAAACATCAGATTGTTGAAACACAAATTGTCTACTAAGACCTGAGTGCAGTGATCTTCAAAGTTTGCACGAACTACTGACTTCGTGTAATACGCCTCTGAACTTACTGTCCAAACGTTCAAGGCTTCTGTACCTTGTGTTGTGTGGTTGTAAAAAGACCATTCTCAGGTAAAACCATGCTATTTGAGTTAGATGAATCTCTCTTTTTTCAGTCAAGCATCGTACTGCAGTAAACGCAAACAATCAATATAGAACTATAATAGATAACTGCTGTGTGGAAGAGACAGACGGCTGGTCCCTGAAATCTTATTTTATTGTTTGTTCTTGTGGGCCTTAGTGCGTAGCTATGATTTTGTTAAAGCTCACTACCAGGGTAAAATAAGACCCCTAAACATGATCATGTATATCTAGGATTGTGATGCATGAATTTATTCACATCTTTTATCCAATTCGTAGTTGTGCTCCCATTGCACTCATCTCAGAATCACCATCAAAATCAAACCTGTCTCCTAGCAGTTTAAGTAGTACTCCTTCCATTCCAAATTGTAAGATGTTTTGACTTACAATTTAGAACGGAGGGAGTACTAAATAGTTCTTGTAGCCTTTGGCTTCCATCTATCATTTTTTATTGTTGGTACATGTCTCATGTAACTTGTGCTCTCATTTTTCAGCAACAGCTGTTTGCAGCCAGAAGGGTTTGAAGTTCCTTTCGGGTAAATTCTTTATCCACATTTGTTGCTATGCTATGAAGCATGAGGAACTGATCGGTCCGTTCATGCAATTTTTTTTTTCAGATTTTGTACCACAAAGAGTTGCAGCCGAAGATGCTTCGAAGGCAATGGCAGGCAACAACTCATAACCGATTATGCTAGACTAGATTGTTAGTCCTCTGTTGAGTCATGCTAGTGTTTTTTTCCAACATGTATAAGGAAACCTGTAGTATTGACTGATTACTAAATTCTATCATAAATCGGCATACAGGCAGATCAGATGATACACGTAGCTTATGCTTTCTTTTGGATTTATCATTTGTCACCCAAGACCTGTATTAGTCCGTAGTTAAGAGTGGATTCAAATGTTTCGTGAAAGTATTTTTTAAGAGTCGATTTATCATTTATCACCCAAGTTTCTTTAACCTCGTCCGCTTTTTCCCTCAGCCTCACCCAAGATTAGAAAATGGGGGAAGATTTAACTTTTTAGCATTATAAGGATCGACACCTCCTGAGATCTCACTGCAACGGCTGGCAATACGACTTTGGTACGCACCGGAGAGAAAAGATACAGAATTGCTACTTTTGCACTTGTGGCACGACAGCGCATCAGTCCAGGTGGGATCCGAGGCAGCATGGGGGTGGCAAATGACCGCGGCTGCCCCTTCCCTTTGCTGCTAACCCAGCCGGGCCGCACTCAGTCGCCTCGCCCGGCCCATTCGCTCGTTCTTCGTCTCCCCGCTCTCGCCGTAGCCCTCCGCCACCGCCATTCGTCGCCGCCGCCTTCCTCTCCCTCCTTCCTCCCTCAGCTTTCTCGATGGAGCATTACTCGGAGTCGTTTAGAGGTGGACGGGCGAGGAGCAGGCTTCACGGTGGCCCGAGCACCCGCATTGCCTCGGTCGGTCTCGATCCCATTGATGAGCTCAGCGGTTTCCCATTGATCCCTTGCCCGGATTGCCATCTTGCTCGAGTGGTGGAAGGGCGGACCAAGAAGGACAATGAGAATCATGGTCGTCTGTACTTCAAGTGTGTAAGGAATGGGGTGAGTTGTCTCCTGGATTTTCCTAAATTAGCACAGTTAGGGTTGTAATTTGTGTCCTTTTTTTAGTTCCTCAAGTCGTGTGGGTACTATCGATTCAAAAAGCAGTACTTCTAGCAGTTGAAGGATCTCGGCATCGTCATTGTTCAGCCATCGAACTAGGTAGAGGTGGTGGAAGAAGAAGCTTCAGTGTGGAGTCTAGATGGTGACAAGCAGAGGAAGGAATTGGAGCACAAGCTGGAGAAACTGATGTTGAAGATGAACATGTTCATTGCTTGTGTTGTATGTGTTGTTTTTGGGTGTGTAGTGATGTATGCTGTAATGAAGTAATGGATGAATGAAACTGAAAAATGTTGTTCCCAAAATTTTATTGTCTAGATGGATGAATGAAACTAATGAATGACTGAAATTGAAATGATGAATTGACACATAATTCACAGAGGTATGATAAAAACAGATCGCATGAACATCATTTCATAGAGCAGTGGCACATAATTTAATACAAACCATAATAGGTACAGATAATTGGGATGTCTACACATCCATTGACATTTGGCCACTTACATCACAGTAGCTTAAGGCCACACATTACATAGTCATTTGGCCAGTTCCAACACAAAAGCTTACGGCCACACATCACATTGTCTTGTGGCCACATAAAGCACATAATGTTCAGGCCTTGCATCACTACACAAAAGATCACACAAAAGGTTCACTACAAGTTTCACTTTTTCTTCCCCTTCTTTGCTGGAGTCTTCTTTCCTGGACTCTTTCTGACCTTGGATGCCAGCTGCTTCCTCCTTGGTGTCATCTTCCTTGGTACACCATCAGCAGGCATGTCTTCAATCTGGTTTACAGCTTGCAAATCAAGGCAGGTGTTCCTGTGTTCAAACATCTAGGAGTTTAGGGTTGCATTCTTTGGCAAGCATATAATTATAAAGGTTGTATCATACCTTGGAGGTGTTCTTGGGCTTGATGGTGGAGTTGTCTCTAGTGGTGGCACATCTAGGAGATGCCTCTCTGCATGTCCTGCTGCTTCTGCAGCAGCAGCAGCCTTATCTGCTGCTTCTGTAGCCTCTCTTGCTGCCTTTGCAGCTGCCTCTCTAACCACTGCTGCTCTTGTCCTCGGTGTTCCTTGGTCTGTTGGTGGCTGGTCCTTCTTGGCCTTCTTTTCTTCCTGGTCTAGGTGCTGTCTTCTTGGTCCTCTTCCTGTAAATAAACACCACAGTTAGGTTAGTTGTTGCTTATTTGTTGAAATAAGATAGCAGTTCAGTATTTACCTTTTCTTTGTCCCTGTCAGTGCACACCTCTAGCTACCAGTTCTATGGCCATACTCACCACAGCCAGTATATTTTACCTGCCTAGTTCTTTTTCCAATTCTTTTAGTTGGAGATAGGTACCTGTTCTTCTTCAATCTGCCTGATAGTTTTTTCTTCTTGGACAGTGGTGGCAACAACTTGAAACCCTTGTCAACCTCAAGACATTGGTTCCTATCAGTGATGTTTGGGATAATACCATGGTAGGCAGCCTGAAACTTCTTAATAGAGTAGTATTTGTCCACATATAGGTCCATTTGGGGCTGCCTCATTGTGGTGATGACAGCTAGTGCATGTGGGCATGGCTTTCTAGTTACCTGCCATTCTCTACAGGTGCAAATATGCTTTGTAAGATACACAACATGCCTCCTCACTTCTCATCTTTGTATATCTATGTGACTTCTGCTTCTTCTAGATGCCCCTTGGTCACTTTGAGGTGGCCTAGACCTTTGGAAGCTGCATTGAGCTGGTGTATGACAGCAAGTAAGGTTCCTCTAGTCAAGTCAAGGCAGTGGAGATCTTCCTTCTCTTAGCAAACATGACCATTGTTTTCTCCCCAATAGTATCAGCCAAACAATGCACAGGCAGATCCTTGTGCTCTTTGATCCATGCATTCTAGGACTCAGCTAAATTATTGTTGATGTAGTCACATTTGATGTCACTTCTGAATTTGCTCCTGGCCCAGAGTAGGTTATGGTGCTCTTTCAACCAAGTAAGCACACCAGGGCTAGCTACCACAACCTTGTCAAAGAAATACTTGAATTTGTGAGGAGTATAGGCCCTAGCTATAGGCCACATGTTTTTGGCATAGACATCTCCATTGTAATATTTCTTCATATTCTCCATCAAATGTCTGAAGCACTCTCTCTTCTCACAATGAGGCCACACTTGAGCCACTACTGCCTCAAGACCCTTGCAAGCATCAGTGCATACTGCTAACTTGTCCATAGGTCCAATTGCTTTGCTAAGCTGCTCCATGAACCAGATCCAGTTTTCCTTGGTTTCTAAGTCAAACAATCTAAATGCTAAAGGATACATCTAGTTATAACCATCTAATGCTTGGGCTAAGGACAAGTGGCCATTCCACAACCCATTAAGGTTTGTGGAGTTTATACTAATGTATGGTCTACATCCATTTCTAAAACCATCTATGGTTGCCTTGAAACAATAAAAAAATCTACTGAAATGAATCTTCCTGTCGATGTTTTACCACCGATAGCCTGCCACGGGGGTACCCGGGGCAGTATGTTCGGACTTCGGCGTATGCCGAACTCGATGGTTAACGTAAGACACAGTCGATTTATCCTGGTTCAGGCCCTCGATCGTAGATCGAGTAATAACCTTACGTCCAGTCGGCGTTAGCCTTTGCGTTGGATTGATTGTTAAGTGTTGTGTTGTACAATGGTCGTCTCTCTTATCCCAGGAGTCCTGCCCTCCTTTATATAGTCAGGAGGCCAGAGTCCTAGTCCGTTTACAATGAGATTTCCTAGTAGGATTACTTAATAGCTATACTACTAAGATTACATGGGGAGAATCCTAGTTGGACTAGATATTCTCTCTCCCTTGCGGGGTATCCTGTGGGTCCCGCATCGACAAGCCCCCGAGCACTTCATGGTTGAGCTCCGAAAGTCTCGCTTTGCTTCTTCAAGTCTTGTTGAGTAGGAACAAAATGTCATCCGAGTACTTTCTGGAGTGAAACCTTGTAGCGCTTCTTGGGATCTTTGAGTGGTGAGTGCTTTTTGAAGAAAAAGTACATCCACCTGGTTGTAGCCCCCGAGCCTCTCGCTATTTGGAACAAGGAGCTGGAGGATCTTGTCTTGACGTTGCTCTGATTGTTCGTTGAAGTTTTATAAAAAAAGAACTCGAATATGGCTTGTTCCGGGTTCTTTTTGTCGTAGTGTCTTGTAGTGATCTGCGTTGAGGAAGTCTTTTGGTGACGTATGCTTTTTCGAAGAAAAAGTGCACTCATTGAGTGTAGCCCCCGAGCCTCTTGCTATTTGGAACAAAAAGTTGGAGGGTCTTGATTCTTGTCTTCAAAAAATTCTATGGCTATGTATCCTGCTTTCTCTGAGTTCTTCTCTTTTAGAAAAGAAGTCGGATGAAGAGTCTTGATGTGTTGTCGTCGTTGTAGTCTTGAGCTTCTTGTATTCTTGGTCCTTTGTCTTTGGTTCCGAGCCTCCGGGGGGTAGTTGAAATGAAAGGCCAAGCTCCCTAGCTTAGTGTTGATTAAGCTATGATGTTGGCCGAGGCCCCGAGCGTATATCCGTGTTGTTTTATTCGGGAAGAACTCGGATACGAGGTCTTGGCGTATTCTTTGATAGTCTGCTTTTGTCAGATGTAGTTGTATGGTGGTGGTTGAGTGTAAATGCCTTTTGTTCACGGGTTGTACTGTGCTGGTATATTCTTCCGAATATGCCCGTCTTCGAGTACTGCCTCTTCTCGCCTGAGTCGTCCATTATTGTGTCCTGTCTTTTCACTGTGTCCTTTGTTAGGCTTATTTCGTTGGTACTCCTAGTCCATGTGCGCCAATCCTTTGGTCTATAAATTCTATCCCGGAGTGCTTGTTTTCATTCATTGGATACTCTGTTGAAGCCTTGGTGGTTATGAACATGGTAGTTTGTGAAGTAGAGCAGCCCCCGGGCATGTTTTGTAGTTTCTGTGTGTCTTGTCGTAGCTGGAGGAAGTCTTGTGATAGGGATTAGAGGTAGGCTAATCCCACGACAGCATTGTGCCAGGATGTACGTGGTGGTAGTTGGAGGAAGTCTTGTGATGTGGGCTTCGTTCCTTCATCCGGTAGTTCTGGGTTGATCCTCATCACCTGTCTTGAGACCGTCCAGTGCAGATCAACACCATATCCAGCATCACATCGGTCTTGGGTAGATAGATGCCCGCCGGCCTTCTCTGCTCCATGTTGCCCTGCCGTGCTGCCGATTTCCGCCTTGGATGCACTGCGTTCGTCCTTTGAAGAAAACAATGTAGCTGATGGCGGTCTGTCCTTCCGAGTAGCAATTTGGGACACGTAGTCGTTCCAGAGCCTAGTCGTGTCCGTGTTCCTCTTTGCTACTTTGCTTTTCGTGGTGCCGAGTTCGTTGGGTCTTGTATGATTTGTAATCTTCTATTTTTGAAGTCACTTGTAATGTAATGAATCTTGTCTTCTGAGTTGTCTTTAACTTTTCTGTTGTGATCCCTGTCGTTCATGAGACTACCGAGTTCTTTCTTACATAACCGGGTTCTTTTGTTCCTCGTGAGGTATCCCTTTTTTTCTTCTTGGTTCAACGAGTTGTTCTTGCGGCTATCTGATAACCCTGTTGTGGTGCTGCGCGGATAAGTCTGAAATCTGCCCGTTGGTTTGTACCGTTGTGTGGATTCGTGCCCTCCGTCGTTTTAGCTGCGTCGATAAATGGACCGTTGCGTTCCCACGCTATGCTTTAACGGGCCTTATGGGCCGTTTGTATCACTGAGAAATCTATTTAAAGACCTTTATCTTCCTTTCCCTTGTCGCCCAGCTCTTGCCTTTAAACCCTAGTTCTTAGAAAACCGCCGCCGTCATTGTCGTCATCGCCCGAGCACCATCATTCTAGCTTCATCCTCCTTAGCGCCTTTGTTGCTTCCGCCAGTTCATGGGAAAGAAGAAGACCGCAAGCAAATCTCAGGCGACCTTCGTGGACAAGGAGTCATCCCTATCTTTGATTGAAAACTAGGAGTTCGTGGCCATGAGGGCAGCTCAGAAGGTTTGGCCGGCTCCAACAACCAGCGAAGACCAGCTGCGCGAGCTCGTTAGTGATGGCTTGATCCAAAGCAAAGTCATCGCTGAATGGAGAGTTCCGGGCGAGCATCGGGTTCCGGCCCCGGGTCCTGGTGAGATTGTCCTTTTTGTTTCTTTTGTCCGCGCTGGACTTTGTCTTCCTGCTTCCGTCTTCCTTCATCAGTTTCTTGGGTATTTCGGGGTTAGTCTGAACCATCTAACCCCCAATGCCGTTCTCCATCTTTCTGTTTTTGTTCACCTTTGCGAAGCCTTCCTTGGGATCCCTCCTTCTCTATCTCTTTTTTGTTTTTTCTTTCGCCTGAAACCTCAACCCCGCCGCGAGGAAACCAGTGCCCTCGGTGGTTGCGGGATTCAGTTTCGCCAGGGTCTCAAAATCAAGTTTTTTGATTATGACCTGGTTGATTCTGTCAAGGATTGGCGTGCCGAGTGGTTTTACGCTGCCAATTTGATCCCTTCTCTTGTTGTTCACTCCGGATCTGGTCCTGTGGCGAATGACCGGTGGGACAAGAAGCTTGAGTCTCCTGCTGAGATTCAAGCGATCCAGCCACTCCTTGATAGGATTAGCACGTTGAAACAGCAGGGATTGACCGGCTTTGGTATTGTCTCAAGTTTTCTTCGTCGCCGGGTTCAGCCCTTGAAAGAGCGGGAACATCTCGGCTTTGAGTATTCTGGGGCCGAGGATCCTTCACGCATGGTCCCAGCTCTTGAGCTGACCGATGAGGAGGTACTCGAGCGTCTCCAGAAGATGCTGAAAGGAGTGAGCGTCATTCCTCCTGCCGTCTCTGAGTACTCGGCCAACAACCCGCCCCCAGCTGTGAGTTGTCTATCTTTTTTTTATTTGAGTTCTTTATGTACTCTTGCTGCGTCCGTTCTTGCTTAGCTTTTCCTTGTCTTGGTGTTTTGTCTTTTTTCGCAGGAGCTTGGGCGGAACTTTGTTGATCCGATCCCCCTTGATGTTCTCCCTGCTGTGGCGGAGACTGGGGATCGTCTAGCTGGTACTTCTGCAATTAGTAAGTCTCAAACTTTTACAGCCCTTCCTAGGGTTTCTTTCAGATTTGTTGATGTATATGAAGAGTATGTTCCTTGTCTAGTCCCTCACGGTCCTCGCAGTGTCCCAAAGAGGGGGCGAATGGACGGGTCTTCATCTGGCTTGCCTGTCTCCAAGAAGCCTCGCAAACCAAGTACTCCCTCAGGTACTCCAGTTGTTGCTAGCATGCTCTTAGGTGAGCACATTTAGTACTCTTTGTTCTTTTATTTTCATGTTTCTCTCTTGAACTGAGTACTTTTCATCTCTTTTTCAGCAGGTGCTCTAGTTTCGCTGGCTGAGGAAGAAGAGGATGATGAAGTTCCCCTCATCATGCGGCGGTGAGTTGTTTTTCATATTCTTGTCGCATTGAATTTTTCCTCTTTGTTTTTAATTTTAGTCTTGAACTTTTTTGAAGTAATCGGAGGTCGGGTGTGAGTTCTTCCGAGGCTCTCGCGCCGACTTCTTCCGAAGCTCTGGGGTCGAGTTCTTTGGTTGCCTCTGCCCTGAGCTGTACTGCTCCTCCGGTGCGGAGTTCTTCCACGGCTCCAGCTCCGGCTTCTTCCGCGGCTCCGTTGTCGGCTGTCCCGCTCCCGTCGCTGGGTGGCGGGGACGTTTTCGCCGTCGTGGTTCCCCCTACGAGGCCTTCTCTTGGCTTCGCAAAGAAAAAAGTAGTCGGGTGAGTAGATTCTTGCTTTATCTTTTTGGCTTTTATCTTCCTTCCTCTGGTTCTTATTGGTGCTTCCTTTTATCACTTTTCAGTGTTTCGTCTTCTCTAATTTCTTCATCGACTTCTTCTCTGCCTCTCGCCGTGCCAACGAGTTCTGAGCCTCGAGACTCACAACATTCTGTTGATGAAGTCGCGGCGGGGGCTTCAGAGCTACCTGGCGGAGTCGCGGACTTGGTCGCTCCGGAGGTAACTATGGCCGTCGCGCCGGGTTCTTCTGGGGGTTTGGCTCCGGCTTCTCTGGAGGTTGCTCTGGTCGCTCTTCCTTCGCCCCAGCCGGCTTCTCTTTCCCCTTCTTTTGCCTCTGGCGGCCCCTCCCTGTCCGATGACGTGGTGCAATAGTTCGATGCCACTCATCGGTTATCGGAGCTGACCGTAGCCTGGGGGAGCTTGTCGACCCTCGCGACTTCTTTTGGTGAAAAGCTCCAGGTAAGTTTTACTGCCACTTCTCTTTTGCATGCTTGTTTTTCTTCTATCCTTACGCCTTGTTTCTCTTTGCCTCTTTCTGCTCAGTCTTTTTCTCGTGATCATTCTGGCTTCTTTTTCTCATCTGAAAATGAGAGGAAGTTGTCTTCGGAGGTGGACGCTCTGAAAGCCGATCTTGACCTTCTCTGTGTTGAGTTGGAGACGGAGCGTCAATTGCACCAAAAGGAGGAGAAAGCCCTTCGCGCCCGGGTAGTGGAGACGGAGAAACAGAGAGATGCTGCGGTGGAGTCTGCAAAGAATGAATGCAAAGGTGCCGCGGGTTCTGCTTGTTTCTTCTTGTATTTTGACTTCTTTTTCCGCTGACTTGTTCTTTGGTGTTCTATCTAGCTCTCCGAGTTGAGAAGCAAAAGCTCTCGGAGAGTATTGATGAAATGAAGGCCCTTGTCCGTTCTAGTCATAATAGAGCTGAGGAGGTAAATACTCATGCTGAGGAAGAACTCGCCCTTGCTAGGCTGATTAGGCATGGAGCTGACAGAGATCTTGTGCAGGCCCAAAAAACCATTGAAGGCTTGTCCGGGAAGCTGGCGACGGCTACCGAGAATTGGAATGCCTTGTGGAAATCTTTTCGTTCGGTGGCCGATGTCCTTCGGACTCCAGCGGATGACGGGCAATCTTGGGCGTAGTTCATTCCCCGGATTCCAACTCATTTCCAAGAGTTCGCGAAGAGGTGTGCCCAAGTATGTACCAAGAATGTGCTGGCCCAGGTCCGGGTCCTTGCTCCAGAAGCGCCTCTCTCCAAGATAGCAGAAGAAGCTGAAAGCCAAGAATATCTTGACGCCGTTGAAAGGATGGAGCCCGAGGTTGAAGATCTAGCCAGTAGGGTTGTAGATAGTCTAAATATTGATATTTCCCTTTCTGATGACAACGCCTGACTCGACTGAGCGTCTTCTTGTAATATTACACTTCCTTTTAAATGAAGATTCTTTATATTTGTCGATGTATTCTTTGCCTGGGTGCGGTTGAAGTTACTTGACTTGCTGAGTACCTTGTCTTGTTCCCGTCTCTGCTCCGTAAGACAACTCTGTGCGTTATTCTGACGAAGCCCCTCGATTTGTTGAGTACTTTTCTTTTCTTCTTTCCTTTGTGATCCGTCGAGTGCTTTGTCCGTGCTATGACTCGGCATCCGAGTGCTTTCTTGAGTGGCGCTTGTGCTTTCCTGAGGAAAAAGTGGTCCTATCTGGTTGTAGCCCCCGAGCCTCTTGCTTTTCGGAACGAAGTGCTGGAGGGTCTTTTGAAGTTGAAATTTCGATCGACTCAGCCAATTTGCTTTTTGTTAGCTTTTAGCTACCCTCATTGGCGAGTTCAAGCGTTTTTTCAGCTATTTTGCTCTTGGCCGAGATGCTCAGGCATGTTTTCAGCCATTTTGCTTTTTGTTTCGGGTGTTAGCTTTTTAGCTACCCTCATCGGCGGGCTCAAGCGTTTTTCAGCTATTTTGCTCTCGGCCGGAATGCTCAGGCATGTTTTCAGCCATTTTGCTTTTTGTTTTGGGTGTTAGCTTTTAGCTACCCTCATCGGCGGGCTCAAGCGTCTTTTCAGCTATTTTGCTCTCGGCCGGAATGCTCAGGCATGTTTTCAGCCATTTTGCTTTTTGTTTCGGGTGTTAGCTTTTAGCTACCCTCATCGGCGGGCTCAAGCATCTTTTCAGCTATTTTGCTCTCGGCCGGAATGCTCAGGCATGTTTTTAGCCATTTTGCTTTTTGTTTTGGGTGTTAGCTTTTAGCTACCCTCATCGGCGGGCTCAAGCGTCTTTTCAGCTATTTTGCTCTCGGCCGGAATGCTTAGGCATGTTTTCAGCCATTTTCCTTTTTGTTTCGGGTGTTAGCTTTTAGCTACCCTCATCGGCGGGCTCAAGCATCTTTTCAGCTATTTTGCTCTCGGCCGGAATGCTCAGGCATGTTTTCAGCCATTTTGCTTTTTGTTTCGGGTGTTAGCTTTTAGCTACCCTCATCGGCGGGCTCAAGCGTCTTTTCAGCTATTTTGCTCTCGGCCGGAATGCTCAGGCATGTTTTCAGCCATTTTGCTTTTTGTTTCGGGTGTTAGCTTTTAGCTACCCTCATCGGCGGGCTCAAGCGTCTTTTCAGCTATTTTGCTCTCGGCCAGAATGCTCAGGCATGTTTTCAGCCATTTTGCTTTTTGTTTCGGGTGTTAGCTTTTAGCTACCCTCATCGGCGGGCTCAAGCATCTTTTCAGCTATTTTGCTCTCGGCCGGAATGCTCAGGCATGTTTTCAGCCATTTTGCTTTTTGTTTCGGGTGTTAGCTTTTAGCTACCCTCATCGGCGGGCTCAAGCGTCTTTTCAGCTATTTTGCTCTCGGCCGGAATGCTCAGGCATGTTTTCAGCCATTTTGCTTTTTGTTTTGGGTGTTAGCTTTTAGCTACCCTCATCGGCGGGCTCAAGCATCTTTTCAGCTATTTTGCTCTCGGCCGGAATGCTCAGGCATGTTTTCAGCCATTTTGCTTTTTGTTTTGGGTGTTAGCTTTTAGCTACCCTCATCGGCGGGCTCAAGCATCTTTTCAGCTATTTTGCTCTCGGCCGGAATGCTCAGGCATGTTTTCAGCCATTTTGCTTTTTCGTGAAAACAACTCGTTGGAGTTCATGACAAGACATGCTGTGGATGAATATCATCTTTATTGATCATGAGTATAAACTAATACATATGTTGTTGAAGAGTATTGTCTTTCGTTGATTGTAGGTCCCTTGTGGCTTGCATATCTGTTTTTTCTTGAGTTGTTTTTACGCATAGAATCTTCTTAGCTGGCTGATGTGCCATGTATTGCTGACTTCTTTTTCATCTTCGGTCATCAACTTGTATGTGCCTGGTCCGGTGACTTTTGTGACAATGAACGGGCCTTCCCATGGACTGAGTAGCTTATGTCGTCCATCAGTCTTTTGTATCCTTCTTAGTACTAAGTCTCCAACTTGTAGTGATCGCGGTTGGGTACTCTTGTTGTAGTGCCGTCTTAAGCCTTGTAGGTATCTGGCTGATTGGAGGGTAGCGTTTATTCTGACTTCTTCTGAGCTGTCGAGTTCTAATCTTCTTGTGTGTTCTGCTTCTCCTTCATCATATTGTTCTATTTTTGGGGAAGTCCAGATCAAGTCAGCGGGTAGTACGGCCTCTGACCCATAAACTAGGAAGAAGGGTGAGTGGCCTGTTGCTCTGCTTATTTGAGTTCGTAGCCCCCATACTACTTTCGGTAATTCTTCAATCCATTTGGACCCATAGTCCACTAGTTCTTCGTATAACCTTGGTTTTAATCCGGCTAGTATGAGTCCGTTAGCCCTTTCTACTTGTCCGTTGGCTTCTGGATGTGCAACGGACGCATAGTCTATACTGAAACCACAGCCTTGTGCCCAGCTCTTGAATTCCGTAGCTATAAAGGGGGAGCCTAGATCTGTGATGATTCGATTGGGCATGCCGAAGCGGTGCATAATGTCTTGGATGAACTCAACTGCTTTGGTTGCGCTGTACTTCGCGAGTGGTTTGTATTCAATCCACTTGGTGAATTTGTCGATTGCTACGAAGATGTACTCGAAGCTGCCTTTTGCTTTTTTCAGGGGTCCTACTTGATCTAGGCCCTAGCAGGAAAAAGGCCAAGCGGGTGGGATGCAGATAAGATTGTGAGCTGGTATATGGGCTTGTCTTGCAAACATTTGGCAACCTTTGCATTTTCTGACAAGCTCTTCGGCGTCTTTCAAAGCGGTTGGCCAGTAGAATCCGGTGCGAAATGCTTTGCCAACCAGTGTTCTTGAGGCGGCATGATTTCCACAGCAACCTGAGTCTATTTCATTTAGGATTTCTTTGCCTTCTTCAAATGAGACACATTTTAGTAATACTCCTGATGATGTTGCTCTTCTGTAGAGTTTATTCCCTACTAAAACGTAGTTTTTGCTTCTGCGAACAACTTGCGTGGCCTCTGCTTTATCTGCTGGCAGTTTATTTTCTTTGATATAGTCAATGAAATCTTGGGTCCATGAAGTGTTGATTATCAAGATCTGAACGCCTTTAGCCTGAATTTCATGTGTTGTTTCACCGGGTTGTTTGATAGAGGGAACTGATAGCTCTTCTATGAATACGTCGGGTGGAACCTTTGCTCTGTCTGATCCGAGCTTCCCTGCGCTGCCTAGCACGGTGTTGACGCCCTTGCTTCAACTTGTTTTTTCTTTCTCTAGCTTGTTTTTGACTATCTGTTTCTCCGTCGTAGCCTTGGGCAAAAGGTGATATGTTGGATTCTGATTCATCTGATGATCTGACATCGGGTGCTTCTGGGGGATTTAATGGTGACCGCGGTCGTCGAACCATGAGCACTTCTCGCGCATGAGTCGTTCTGTTATTGGCGTTAGTTTTCATGCTATCGGAGTTGCTAATAACTTTAGTGGATGCCTCGGTGTCGTAGATCGAGTCTCCTTCTTGGTAGGGTAGAATTGCTGTCGTCGTCGTGCCGACTAGTTGGGTACCGCTGTCCTCAGGAACAGAACCTGGCCAGTGGATGATGCAGTCTTGGGATGTTATTGTTAGCACAAGACCCTCCTGAGCTCCTGTCAGTGGTATCCCGCATCTTGGATTGAAAGATCTTTCGAACTGTCCCTGATAGGATTTTGCCATGTTGTCGAGCCCAAATGGAAAAGAACTCGACTTCTTGGAAGAACTCTGAGGGTAATCCGAGTTGTTTTGGGTTGTGCTCTGGAATCTTGCCAAAAAAGAACTCAGTTTTTTGAAAGCACTCGGATAAAACTTCGCCTTGATGTTTGAATTCGAATTGGATACGAGTGGCCGTGAAATCTGATTTGAATCGGATACTGTGAGCTGTGCGAATCTTCTGGTGAGCTGATCCGTTGTAGTTGGTGAAATATGAAATTCTTTATGATGATCTGGATCTTTGAGGAGATGGCCCTGAAGCTTGCCATTGTTGTCTGCCTCGCAGATCCATGAGCCGAAGATAAAAGTTGATCCCGTCGGGAAGATTATGTTGTCGAGGTCCATCGAGTTCTCGGATGCAAAGTCGCCGAAATCCCCTACCTGGCGCGCCAGCTGTCGATGTTTTACCACCGATAGCCTGCCACGGGGGTACCCGGGGTAGTATGTTCGGACTTCGGCGTATGCCGAACTCGATGGTTAATGCAAGACACAGTCGATTTATCCTGGTTCAGGCCCTCGATCGTAGATCGAGTAATAACCTTACGTCCAGTCGGCGTTAGCCTTTGCGTTGGATTGATTGTCAAGTGTTGTGTTGTACAATGGTCGTCTCTCTTATCCCAAGAGTCCTGCCCTCCTTTATATAGTCAGGAGGCCAGAGTCCTAGTTTGTTTACAATGAGATTTCCTAGTAGGATTACTTAATAGCTATACTACTAAGATTACATGGGGAGAATCCTAGTTGGACTAGATATTCTCTCTCCCTTGCGGGGTATCCTGTGGGTCCCGCATCGACACTTCCCATCAACTTCTTCAGTAGCTATCTCAACTATGATACCAGGTGATCTCATCTCTACCTCTGCCTTAAATCTATACAACCAATCAAAGGAGTCATCCCACTTACCAAAAAGCTCGTTGGCTGCTCTCTGTCTGCCATACACTACAGTTTGGTAGGGGTCTCAATCTTGTATTTGGTCTGCAGCTCCTCCTGCACTTCCTTTGGACCCATGCTTGGCTTATTCTTGAGTAGTGGAATAGCCCTCTCTGCCACCCAAGCTTGTGAGGCCATCCTGCCAACCACTCTGCTTCTAGAGGCACAATTATATTGCCCTTCATTTATTTGCACCTACACATGCACAAAACAGCCAAACATAAGTAACCAGACAAACATAACATCTAGATAGTTTAAATGAAATAAAACAAATCTATAAAAAATACCCTAACACTCCCATCATGTTGGGTTCTAGCTCTAATAATCCAAGGACATCCAAGAGAAGCACAATTTCCCCCTAAACCTTGATGTATCAGAGTGTGCAGTGTAAAGCTCAAACTCCTTGATAATTGCATGTTGTCTCACAGCTAATCCGAAATCATCCATAGAAGGGTAAGAAACCCCTATAGACATATCTAGATTATCCATGTCCCAATCAAACATTGGCTCCTCACCCACATGATCATCAACTGGTACAACTACATCTGCCATATCACTCTACATCTCAGCTGTCATGGTAGGGATAGGCACAACTTCCCTAGTTGCTTCCTCTGCTCTTTCATCTGCTACTTTGAAACCCACTGCCTCATACACTTTGTCCTCATCAGCAACTTCCTTGGCCTCTCCATCCTCATTAGGTTCTACCAATATGGTCAACTCAGCCCAATCAACCTCTTCTGCTTCTTCCATTGGCATAGACGAAGGTGGAGAGATGCAGGTGTCACCACTGCCTTCAACATTATCAGGAACAACACTGTCTTCTACATTATCAGGAGCACCACTGCCTTGTGCATTACTAGGAGCAGCACTACCTTGTGTAGAAGTGACATCGGATGCACACCTAACACCAGAGCTAGCATTGGCAGTTTGAGCATGTTTGCTGACTATATCCACTATAATCACAGGTACCCTATCATTCCATCTATCCTTTATTAGCTGCTCAAAATGTTCATCCCTCCTAACTTTCCATTAAGATTCACTGTCACTGTCAACCACCCAAACAGTCAATGTCTGTGAAGGTCCCCAGATTATCTTACTAGGCATTTCATCATGAAATTTAGATAGAGAAAACTGCATAGTCCTATCCAGCCATAGTTCATGCTCCTGTGGTGAAATTTCTACTTGCCCGTACTCACCATCAGCAACATACTTAGAAACCTTAACAACTAATCTAAAAGTGTTGCCAGGATCAATCCTGACACAATAACGAATAGAAACACAAATCAAACTGTTAGACGGTATCCTACTACACAGCATCTTCCCAATCTGGAATCACAGCGAGGACAAAGTGCACTGAAGTTTAACTTACCAAACAGGGCAACCACTCCAATCCATTGCGTCTCCAATCTCCACCGCAATAGAAGCCAGTACATCAATGGCCTACGAAGCAAGGAAGGCGAACAATTTCACCATCACTGGTAGGAACCCTAACCTAACCTACAATACCATCAAAACCAGTGCAATAAAACAAGCGGGATGGTGACAATGGCGGTCCACACGTACCTTCAATCCATCAAGAAAGCTATGAGAGGAAGGAGGGAGAGGAAGGCGGCGGCGTCATCGGATGGCGGCGGCGATGGCGAAGGGCCACGGCGAGAGCGGGGAAACAAAGAACGAGCGAATAGGCTGGGCGAGGCGACTGAGTGTGGCTCGACTGGGTTAGCAGTAGAGGGTAGGGGCAACCGCGATCATTTGCCACCCCCATGCTGCCTCGGATCCCATCTAGACTGACGCGCTGTCGTGCCACGAGTGCAAAATTGGCAATTTTGTATCTCTTCTCTCTGTTGCATGCCAAAGTCATATTACCAGCCGTTGCAGTGATATCTTAGGAGGCGCCGATCCTTATAATGCTAAAAAGTTAAATCTCTCAAAAGTGGGTAGTTAACCTACTTAGTTGCACGATCGTCATACTGCTCCTATTAACTGATGTCGGTTATGGGTTAATGCATGTATCTCAATGGTTCCAAACCCAATTATGGGTTAACGCATGGATCTCAACGGTTCCAAACCTAGTCCAAACTCTTGTGTGGGACTTTCTTCTGGGTTTGGGATAGGAGGCAGAGGTGTTGTAGCTCTCTTCCTGGGTTTGGGATAAGAGACGGAGGTGTTGTAGCTGCTGTCGAGGGCATTGGAGGTGGAGGTGGAGGCGCTAACAGCGACGTCGGAGTGGATCGTGAGATGGAAGAGTTGAAGCTAACACACCTAGCACAGAGAGTAGTACTGGACCAGGATTCACAAGCTTCTCCTCCTTCCAAACAGTCTAACACGCAAAAGGTAATTGCAATTTTTTGCATAGCTATTGTTTGCTATTAAGCAATTATATTATTGAAAATAATGGAATCCTTGGTGTAGAAGCTATTGTGGTTAATCTTATCGATGTCACTGTGGATACTCTTTGCACCCTAATCAAGATGTTAAATGCTGCATTTTTTCCTATAACCAATACACCTTTTCATTTTAGTCTTCTTGTTACTTCATTCACATAAACCCTAAGGATGTATTGGAGTAGTTGTAGCTTTTATGTGTTTCAACTTTCATCGTTATCAACTTGATCCTGTTTGGGATAATTAAGAGAAATAATTTAAGTGTTATACGCTATTTAACAATCGATAAGATATGACACATGTGTTGAGTCACATCACATATACATAATTTGTGCTAGCAGACAATGCTCTACATAATACAACTCACACTTATTAACCTTTACTTGGTGACTATTCTACGACAACACTCACTTTTAATGGTGTATATGTATATACAGTTCATTTAGATGGATTCTATCTACCTTAGCCTTTTTTGGTGTACGCCTCTCCTATATATAATATTACACATCCATTGGATTGGTGCCAAATGACTACCATCCAAAGCGTCACATACAGAACATCTATACTCTAGAACGTTTCTTACCACTACAACAAAATAGTTATGCATGCAGCCTTATCACTGCCATTTATTATATAACCGGTGGTGAAATTGTTTCACCGCCAGTTCGAGGACTGGTAGTGCGAAGTGGCCAACTAAACCGGCGGTGATAAGTGTTTTCACTACCGGTTGAGCGCACTAATCTGCAGTTTTAATTAGTGTGTGTTTTGCAGCCAGATCATATGCCTATCTAACGGCAATATTAGTTATCACCATGGGCCCAAAAGAGCCAATTGAACTGAATTGACGATCAAAGTAGCATCACTATACTATCGACTATACTATCGTGATTGTTTGGAGTTTATATCTAGTTCAACATCATTAATGCACCAACACTACATATTGATAGCATCTATCTGTAAAACCACCACTTTCCTTTATTCAATCTATTCTTCGACTTAAACCATGATAGGGAAGGACCACAACACTGGGAGACTGATGGTGGCAAAGGATCGCTTGAGAGTCCATAGACGATAGACGATGAGCAGTGGTATGGAGACGACAACAACGAGAAGGTAGAGAAGGTGGCTAATGAGGAAGAGGAATGAGGTCAAGGAGGAGGCCACCGATGAGGCTCCAACAAGGAGACAAAATAAGTATACTAGCTCCAACAGCGAGGATCTAGATTAAATTCGTTTAATTTAGTTCCAATCTATGTAATGATCGTAAAGATTATAAATAAATATATGTGTATTAATTTCATATAAAGTGACTTATAATCAATTAGAATCATTTGCCTCTCTAGATTAAGCATGCATAGTCTAGTATTTTTAGTCCTTGGCAACCACCTTTATCATATCGTGAAGTCACCAACAAAATTCTCCACTACATCGCTAGCCGTTCGTGCTTCTTCCCAAGCAATCTCTTAAACTGACTATTCTTATGTTCATATAGTACATCATACAAATATTTTCTTGGTGCCGGAAAGTGCATTGATATGTGCTACTTTACTCGCACAAATAGAAAAATAAGAACTGTTGCAACTTTCCCTTATCTAGGTGATGCTAGAAATTATACTAAAAATTCAAGTTAAGATGTTTGCTATGTTGGATATAGTGTTATTAGGTCGACTAATAGCGATTACTTGTCCTAGTCGATATCCTGGACTTGACTATGGGCTATGACTAGATTAGATCACTATTGGTCAAGCAACCTGGGGATAGATGACCAAAAACAGAATACAATTGTTGAACAGTTTAGGACATTGATTGCATCTTTTTTTTTTAGTGGAGGGCATGGATTGCATCTGGGATGACTTCAGCAAGTTGGGCTCCTGTTTTTCAGCCCAATTTATAGCCCTACATTCAATGTTCCATGCATCTGACCCCACTCTTTCTATGCATCATGCATGCATGTGTTTCCGTGGGGTGTTGTGTCCGCCAACCGCCATCCAACATCCTTAGAACAGTCTCAATGGGAGTTTTATGTGAGTTTCATTTGAATTAAATAGGTTGCCACATAGGCATTGTCGGGTTCATAAACCCAGGGTCCATAATGGGCCCACTTCCCAGCAAAAGCTTGGCCTAGTAGATGACGTTGCGAACGACGCGCAACTCCTAGGCCGACCCAGATACCTAAACGATAGGCCGGAAGAGAGATCTAGTCTCTGGCCAGAAGGCCTGGCCAAGGAAGGGAGATGCTCGCTTCTGACTCTAACCCGCTTCTCTGACCAGAAGGCCTAGCCAAAGAGCGGCGACGCTCGCTTCTGACTTCGACCCACTTCTCCGACCGAAAGGCCTGACCAAAGAGGGGCGACTCTCGCTTCCGACTTTGACCCACTTCTCCGACCGGGAATACACCAAACCACTGCTTATGGCTCTTCTCCGACCGGCGCGGTCAGAGCCAACTGGGAACGGCCGGCCAAGGACGTCCGCTAGGTGAGGACCCAAGAAATCTAGCAGAGCAGATAAGATGAGGCGCTCGAGTCAACCGCAATACCGAGGACCGTACCCTACACACCTGTAGGATAGTACTGACAGGCCATGCCAGAAGGGTTCTTTGCGACCTTTTAGACATGTCAGAACACAAACAATGTTGTAGGCGCCAACATTTGCCATACCAAAAGAGCACGATGGAGCCTGCCACACGCATTTGGGCGTCAACAGTATTATGGGAGCCGACAAACTGTCTTGTACCCGACGATGTGGGCAACAAGACTAGGGCACACACTCTCTCTCTCTCTTGAACTTGTAAGGCCGTCCCCTTCATCTATAAAAGGGGATACGCTCTCTCCCAAAAGATGATGGACGATAGACAGTTCATTCTGACTCTCTCTGCTAGCTTTAAACATTCTAAGCACTCGGATAGCTCCATGGCTCTAGAACTATAAAGCTACATAGAGCATACGTTCTAATACTTAGCGCACATAGGAGCTCCTGTCACTCTCGGCTCTTCAGTCTAGAGTCTGACCAAACCTCTAACACCCCCATCTTATTCCCACTCGTTTGTAACTCCACAATAAACTTCGAGCACCTGGGCTCAGGAATAAAGTCATCGACCGATTCAAACTAGATGTAGGGCACGTTGCCTGAACCAGCATAAACCCTGTGTCATTGAGTGCTAGGCCACATCCGATCACAACGTATGGCAAACTACAAATATTTATGTGTTGGTCACTTTTCGCACCGACAGTTGGCACCGTCCGTGGGGAGAACGCCGCACGTTCACACCTTTGGTCATCGGATGGCCCACCTTTCCGCCATCTTCATCATGACAGGCTTAAGCGATACGACTCGCTTTGGCTCGCTGGAGTTTCCCACACTCCCACCTATTGGGATGTGGGTTCCTCCCGTGTTCAAGCCATCCCAGACCTTCCTCTTCGGAAGCCTAGACTTTGTCGCTGACCAGCTCGGCGTGCTTCGCCTTCGCGAGGAGGCGCTTGTCTCGACGCCCGTCGGAAGAGGAGCGCCCTCTGTTGGCTCTAGGTCACCCGGCGACCTCAACAACGAGGCACCTATGCTTCACTCTGAGCCCATGCTAGGCTCAACCCACTATGAGTAACGTACATATTGTTCTTTTCTCGCTATTTAATATCTTCTGCTGACTCTTTGGAGGGACCCCGTTGTCCCCACCGCAACCGCCATGCAACCGGTTCCTCTATGGCCTCTGAAGGATGCTGACGCCGTCCCCTCTCACATCTAAATTTGTGGTGATGGCAGGCTATGCTCCCACCTCTTTCCATGACCTCGTCGATAACGAGGTTGAAAGCGACGACTCCAGCATCGGTGACGTCATGGCACATAGCCACCCTCTGTCCCGGGAGTGCGCTATGGCAGACCCTCTGGGACACCTATCGATGGTAGCAGAGTCCCAACAACTCACACCCCTCCAAACCCTCATGCAGAGACCCTTGCACGTGTGTAGAAGCATGGCGAGGAGCTACGACAAAGGCAGTAGAGCCAGCCGCAACCTACGCCGGCGCGCTCGGCATAGCATGTTGTGCCCCACGCGCGTAACCCGATGAGCGGCGCCCGCTAGGTCCAGCGCAACATCATGGATGGGGAGAATGATCCCCCATAGTTTGCTCGAGCTGGCCAGAACATCGCCGCTACGGTGATGCTTCTACGCGGCCTTCTAGAGCCTATCAACCCCCAGGAGCAGGCGGTCCACCGGAACATCCAGGCGCTGGTGGAAATTGCCACCGTTCAATAGGTAGAGAGCTCCGCGTCACGACACCGACTCATAGCCTCTCTCCCCATCTGGGGAATGGGCGCGCACCAGTCAAATCGCTCCATCCGCTCACCACTACAGTTGCCGGGCATAGAACATGAGGCCATAGCTGCACCATAGCCTAAACCGATGCCCTCTCCACACTGACCACCTATGCAGGAACGCCTCAGGCTGAACCAAGATGCTCATAGCATCTTCAACAATCGGCGTCAAGCCTGGCGTGATGATGACGTCCATCATGGGGCGGTGAGAGCAGGCAGCATGAGCCCTGGCCAGATCATCGAGGGGAGCAGGGAAACACACCCTAGGCATGGTCGCCGACCAGACGACCAGTGTCTCAGCCCGGACGGCTCGGGACCATGGGCCTTTGGCCATCGCATCCAAAAGGCATCGTTCCCACATCACTTCCGACCGCCTACCAATGTCGCCAAATATACCGGGGAGACGAATCTCGGTATATGGCTCGAAGACTTCTGGCTCGCCTATCGAGCCAGAGGAGTGGTTGATGACCACTTCATCATTCAATACCTCCCCATTTGCCTAGGGGAGCATGGCCGAGCATGGCTCGAATTCCTCCCACCTGACAGCATCCGCGACTGGGCGGATCTCAAGAGGATCTTCATTGAGAATTTCCATGGGACGTATATCGGCCCTGGGAATTCCTAGGACCTCAAGAGCTGCCAATAGGAGCCCAACGAGTCCATGTGGCATTACATTCATAGGTTCTCAAAGTGATGCAACTCCCTTCCTAATGTCATTGATGCGGACGTTATTAGCGTGTTCCTCTCCAGGATAACCTATGAGTCCTTGATCCACAAGCTCGGCTATTTGAAGTCCCGTACCACCCGTGACCTGCTCGACATCGCCATGAACCACGCCTCCAGCGAGGAGGTGGTCAGAGCGGTCTTTAGTGGAGGCCAAGACAAGGGCAAGGCCAAGCGTGAGGACCAAGACGAGGGCCCTATACGGTGACCGAGGTGATTTGACAAGGCGCTTATAGACTGAAGGACGACAACGGCAATGTTCTCACCAACACTTGAAACATCAAACAATTACGCCGTTTCTTCCCCTAAAAATTCGGTCTTACCGCTTTCTTTCATTCAACCTTTGCTCCTACAAGCACCCTAGCCCAAACGCTCTTGGCCTGGGTCGCTTGGGGGCTCCACGAGGGTGCGATACCACCTCTCTTTTTTACTATCATATAGTAAATACTTTTTAGCCAAACGAAAGGGTAGTCCATTCCTTTAATTACCCTACGTAACTTTGTTTTAAACTCCCGACCGATCACACCCCGCCACGACCTATGGTTACGAGCAGCTAGGCCTCACGGGCCATGCCCAGGTTCTTAAGGTTGTAGCCTATGGGTCAAACAGGCAGGTGTGAAAAAGAAAGGATAAAAAACAAAGCTATGCTAGGATAAAAACAAGTAACGGATGGGACAAGCTTCCCCTTATGAGTGATTCCATCACAAAATAGAACTAAAGTATTCATGAATACAAAAAACTATTTACACAAGGCTCCCCCATGAACTTATCTATTACATATACTGACTACTTCTATTCTAAATTCTATTATGGCCGCCCAGCAGCATCGGCTGACGGCGCGACTGACGAAGATAAGGGTTGCTCGCTCTCCGATGGGACGACATTTGGCTCGGTCGAAGGCGGGACGACGCTCGCTTCTGACTCGGTCTCCACTCCATCCGTAGGTTGAATGACATCTTCCTGGTGCACACCTTCCGCCACGCTCGAACGGTGAGCCTCCATCACCCACTGCGTGGAGACTTGCTCGGCAACCATATGTGCGTATGGCACCAAGCTCTCCCCAAGCGCATGGATGGTGTCCGCGCTCCAGCCGTTGGCATACCCTCTACATATGGTGGCAAAGTCTAGGTCTGGGTGGCGCGTCACCACTGTGGTTAGCACACCCGATGTCCCATAGAACATCCCATCGGAGATGAGTCCCGAACCTCGTTTGGGACCTCCACCAGCTGGATGAAGGGCGTGCTGGTGCTCGGCGCCGACCCAAACACCTCAGAAACGACCACCTAGGCGACTTTGTGGATCTGGTCGAGCACCCCTTGAGAGCACATCACTCTTCAAGGGACATGGCCAGCGCCTCCGCGCTTCGACCGATCGCCGCCTTAGCTGTCTCCAACTCCCGCTCTAGAGAACCAAGTTTTTTGCCTAGTTCTAGAAAAAGGACGACAAGTTTAGAAGCGAAGGAAAGGAAAAACTAAGGCATCAACCATAGGCGGAATAGGTACATACTGAGGTAGGTGTTCTCGAGGATGGAGAGTCCTTCCTCCTATTGGGTCACCTTCTTGAGCAACCGAGCATTCGACTCCTCCGTCCCAAGCACCCGCCCCTGGAGCGCGAGCACTTCTCGATCAGCCTCTGACTAGGCCTTCCGCTCTATGTCTAGAGCCTCCAAGGACTTCTAGAGCGCCTCCTCGGTCTTCGCCTAATGGACCTTCGCTGCATCGAGTCCCCGCTCGGCAGTAGTTGGCCGTTCCACCACGAGCAGTTCCACCGCCCATGCTCCCATTGCCTCGACCGCCCGGTCTAAGGACTCACGGTGGGTGGATTCCAGCTGGCGCTCAAGCTCATCGACTTGCTGCGACATCACAGCTTCCCACTCCATCCAACCGTGTTCCTCCCGAAGGAAATAGGACTTGCGGACCGACTTCGCCTCTAACTCCTGTAAAGCGAGAAGCAATCATGCTGACACAACTAGCGGAAGACCAAGGAGTTGAGGACAAATGCTAAAAACACAGAAGGCTTACCTTGACAACGCATGGTAGGTCAACTAAGACTGCCTGATGGACGAGCTCAACCCGCCCCAAGGCCTCCTTGAGCTTTGCCTTGGTTTGGGCGAGGTCGAACTCCATCGACAGTCCTTTCTCCTCTAGGAAGTGCCAGAGCGCCACCTCCTCCTCATCGCGAAGGATGAACTGAGCCTTCCTTGGGTCACTGGGGCAGGGCCACACTAGCTCACAGGTCACCCCCAACCCGCTAGAAGATCCAGCCGCCGCAACATTGTGCGACGACCAGACCACCACCAGCTCCTGTGATGGCGGGATGGCCGGTGGCTCCACCCTAGTGCCTACCTTGATAGAGTATGGGATCTCCACTATATTGATTCCATGGCCCGCTAGTGGATGTTCTGCCTTTGGCCTGGCCGCATCTACTCCCGACACCTCCAGCTCCGACTAGGAGGGCGAGCCATGCGTCCCTCCACCAGGCGAGGCAGGGAGCCCAATCTCCCTCCTCTCTTCTGCCATAGCTGGTATGGGAGAGATCACAAGGGTCACCTCCAACCCAACCTCCATTGTCGCCACGAGGATTGCCGCCATCACCGCCGCCTCCATGCTCGCGACCGGCCGAGAGGGTGTAACCCCCAAAAGGGAAGGTCACACCGTCACCAGCCTGCTTTCCCTACCGCTTGTCGTAACTCGCTGCAGGCTGGGTCTCCACTCCTCCTGCATGGGAGGCAGGGCGATGCTCAATCCCATCAGTCCCTGGTCGCTGTCAAATAAGTACAGGTCAATCACGCTAAAAAACTCAACTGTGAGATAAAAAAGGAACATAGATGCATACCTAGACGAAAGCGGTAGGGCCCTGAAGCCCTGACCCACTAGCGACAAGCCAGCCGGACGAGGACTGCTCATGGGTCGCGACCTGCACCCCCTCACATTGACCAAGGGAGGTGCCGACCCAGTTGGTTCTCGAGTGACCCACGAGTCATCGTGACCGCTGGCTCATGGCGCACCCATCGGGGCCACTGACGGGGCATCTCCCCATTGTGGGTCACGAGCACACACCGACCCTAAAGATATAGGGATACGAGCACGCTCCTTCGACCAGCCGACGTGCCCCGCCATGCTTGGAGTAGGGGGGTGAAGCCAGCGATGCCTCCGAAGGGCGCGGTGACAGCGCCCGCTTCGCCTCTCGCTCGACGACGGCGTCCAAGCTCGCGATGCGCTTCCTTAGCACAGGAACGTCACCGCGCCTCTCTGTATCCCGCCCACCCCTAATAGGGTGCGGTCGCAGGCGCATGATGCTCCACCGAGTTTGCAACGATGCCCCTATCTCCGTCATCCTCGGAGGTGCTCGCGTCGCCACCCATCTCCATGGGCTCCTCTGACTCGAGCTCTGCCTTCACGTCGCTTTAGTTTTCACCGGCCCACACCCACCGATCGATCTCCTTCTCGTGCCTCCTCTAGGCCTTCTTAGCTCTCTTCTTGCCGAGCTACGCCCTCCGCCCCCCTCGGAAGATGTGACCGGGATTTGTAACCGGCAAGTCCCTACAAAACGGATGACTCAAAGTCAAAATTCAGGAGAGCAAAAGGAAAAAACATACGGAATAAGAAGAGGGGAACATACCAGATTGGACAGCTTCCTGGCGTGTAGAGGTCTAGGCTTTCCTTCGAGGGGCTCATGGGCCCTCAGTTGCAGCACCCAGTCGAGTCAACTCCAGACTTCATCCTTCACCAACTCCTCCGGCGACGCGCGGTCGGGATCCGTTGGGCTAGAGTACATCCACATCGGTCGCCTCCTCTCCGCCAACGGGGTGACTCGACAGCGGAAAAAGGTGTGGAACACCCACAACCTGTCGAGGCCATGCTACACTAGCTTCTGGAGCTCCGCCTCGATGACCTCTAGCTTGTTCTACCGAATGGAGGGACCCCACGACCAGCTCTCCCACCTCTCCGGCCTTTTTCTGGTGAATGACAGGAATGGCACCTCCACTGGGTTCCTGATGTAGAACCACTCCACATGTCACCCCCTATTGGAGTCATAGGGGGAGTATGCGAGGTAGGAGCCCGATGGCCTCGGCTTCTTCTGGAGGGCGAAATCCCCCACCGACGCGGTCCTAGGTGGCTTTCCCTTAGACAAGGCTCGCTCGGTGAAGATCCGCCAGAAAAGATCCACGTGCAGCTCCATCCCGAGGAAGGCCTCGTAGACGGTGACAAAGCTAGCAACGTACAACACCCTAGTCGAATTAAGGTGCTGCAGCTCCAGGCCCCACTCATTGAGGAGCCAATGCAAAAACTAGTGCGTGGGATATCCTAGCCCGTGCTCATGGAAGGCGAGGAAGGAGACAACCTCGTCGGCCCAAGGTCGCAAAACAGCTTCCCCTAGCACAGGAGCCCTCCAGTGCACCACCTCCTTCGACGGGAGCTACCCCTTCTCGGCGAAGGCGACCAGCACCACCTCGTCCACGTTGGATGGCCTCCAGTTCGATATCTCGCTCTGGATTCATGAACAAATTTGTGAGTTCTCCTCTCCCTCGCTTTACCCTTTCTCACTTAGAAACCACCGTGGCATATGAACGCGCTTGGCAAAAAGGAAGGAGGAGAGACAACAGTTGGAGAATAGGCGAAGGAATGGGACGAAAACCCTCTCCCTTCCCCTATTTAAGGAGGAAAGGTAGCAGTTGGAGAAAGGCGAAGGAATGGGGTAAAAAAACCCTCTTCCTTCCCCTATTTAATGCAGATAGGCATGCGGTGGGACATATCCTGACTGATGAGACATGCCCTACCCAACGAAACGACGCCTGGTTAAACGAGACGTGGCCTGGGCATGGCCCACCACTACCGCACGCCGGGCATAGGAAACAAGGTGCAACCACACGCAAACGGTCCTCCGCCTTCCCAGGCAGGACTTGGAAGGGCCCAATGATGAGATCTCCATCAAGGAGAGACCAACGGGATTCCTGAGTTGATTCGATGGCTCAGGCAAATGCCGAGAGACAGGTAAGGAGCAGAGGGATGCCTCATACGGGCTATGCCGACTCCATCACGAATGATAGACATGGATCCCATTTGGACATATCCGATAAGAGCTCCTCAAACCCGTCACTCGAGTCATCAAGGTAACTTTACCAAACCTTCTTGCTTTATTTTCTGATGCAAGATCATTCATTCATCCTTTCTCATACACTCATTCATACATTCATTCATACAATCATTCATTCATCCCATACATCCAAAGTATTGCATATGCAATTAAATGCATTACAACACTTCGTGTTGCATCACGAAGCGGTAGTTGCCTCATTCAACATGAGCAATGACTGACCGGGGTTCGAAGGCCGGTCCGCGAAGGTCACAACGTACGGTAAAACTACAAATATTTACGTGTTGATCACTTGTTGCACCGACAGACATTTTTGATGACATGGCAGCGTATTTAAGAAGAGAGAGAAGAAATGAGTTTCATCTAGATGAAACTCTTTTGGCACGATTACCAACTCTCTATGAGTCATGAAATTAAATGCCAATGAAACCATAGAATAAAACTCTCCATTGAGAGTAGGTGTTTCATCCAAGTTTCATTTCATTTCATACAGTCTTGAAAACAACGTCATGAAACTCTCCACTCAGATTGGCCTTACTAGCTAGGTATTATTGTTTTTTGCACCAAAAAAATTTGGTGTTAGGTGTTACTCACTCAAACTCACAACCTACCGTTCAGTACTAACACCATGCTACTACTGCATCACACATTTGTTTGTGAGCATATAGGATTTTATCTTTTTTATTCAAATATTTCATAATCTTATATTGAATATTTTAGCTATTAAATAAGCTTAATTGAAAAAAGTGTCAACTATAAAGTTTTAAATCTTGTCAAGCACTACAACTTTGGAATAAGATGTGTCTCCATTCAAGATTTTTTTTTTGAAAAATTTTGAATATCAAAATATGTGAATTTAAATAAATATTTGAGACACTAAAAACTTCAAATAAAAAATTTATCAACAACAAACATGTAGATTAGATCGTCCACTATAACTTTGGTATTAACCATGTGAATATTGAAGGTTGTTTAGAAATTCTAAATTTTGAATTTAAAATTCTATAAACTTGGAAAAGAGATTTGGGACTTTAAATGACTTTAAACGAAAAAACTTTTCAACTACAAAATTGTAGATTGTATGAGAACTGAAACTTTGGTATAGACCATGTCAACATCCGAGATTGTTTGAACATTTCAAATTTTAAAAGCAGTAAATTTACAACAACATTTTAGGACTCTAAACAATTTTAAATCATAAACTCTTCAATCACAAAGTTTGATATAAAGTACGTCTTCGTCAGAGCTCATATAAAAAAATTATGAATTATTTTTCTTTGCAACTATTTATAGAGAGGCATCTTAAGATGCCCGCTTTTGAAGATCGATTTTTAGAGACGAACGCTTAGAATAACTATCGCTATTAATATCTATTTTTAGAGACGAACATCTTAAGCTGCCTGTCTTTGGAAATCGATTTATCTAAGACGGTCGTCTCTTAAATAATTTTTAGAAGCAGGCATTTACTGGAGGTCGCACAACCATTTTACGTAGGCGGCCACTGGATGTGTCTGCCTCATTAATAATAGAGGTTGTATTCTAAAATCATTTTTGCAGTAATGTAAATTATATTTTATATAATATATGTAACATGTTATATAGGTTGAAGGTTATAACATTGGTTTTGATTAATTCATTTCAGTTTTTATATTTATAAGTGCAATTTTTGGCATTAGTTCAACATCTTTTAACTTTAAAATCGTATTTTATCATAACAAAATCATATATATTAATTATTATATGATATCGTAGGATCTAGTATCGGGATACTATGACATTTTATGTAGGATCATGTAAAATCTTTATGTAGTATCGAGATATAAAATTTAAAAGACTAGATAGAATCGATATCATTTTGATTTATATCAGTAGTATTCCAAAATTCTAGTTGTAGATACTAATCGGGACACTGATAACTTTGATCGTTTGATATATTAAATTTATGGCAAAGTGTCAACGCCTCGATGACAGTGTTTCCTTGCTACCAGCCTACCACCACGTGCACGTCCTCACTTTGTTGATGCCGCCAGCCATAGCATGCGTACTTCTTCTACTTGGCTGGAGATGGGGGAGTCCACGGTACAGAAATCGTTGAAACCAAGTAAAGTAAACCATGCATAGTACTGTACGTAATACTACTATCAGGGTTATTTATTTATTTATTTCGGTATTAATTCTTTTTCTCAACTACGAAACCACCTCCAAAATTACCAAACTTTTTTTTAAAGACAAACATGAAGTATGCTTTTTCTCTCTCTAAAATGTATAGATCTAAACAAAATAATAACATGGTTTATAACTACATTTCTATCAAGTAGAAGAATATGCAATACAAAAAATATAAAATATGCTCTTGTACTCGACAAAAAAACACACACGTGACTCTTGAGTTACGTAGCGCATAATACAAAATTTCAGAATTTTCTTTCAACCACCTCTAAAATTCATGCAATTTTGGCAAATTTGCGAGATTTGAAACCCTGAGAGCGGCCTAGTGGAGTACAGGAACAAGAAATACTATTCCCTTTAGTCAACAAGAAGCGAGCGAGACGTCGACTAGTGTGGCCAAGAGCCAAATTTGTACGACCAATTCCAGAAGCACGCTCACTCCTGCTTGGTTCCTTGCAACGGTGTGCGTGCTTTGACGCAAATTGCCGTATGATTCACGTGAAATTGCTGTCGTGTTGCATCTCATGAGTACTTTCAAAGGGACGCTAAGAAATGTCGAGACCACCAGGGTATGGCCGGCCGTCTGTTCCTTTTACTTGGCATCTGGGATGGCGGCAGCCGTGAGATCCGCACATGGCCGTGTTCGGAAGCCCGGCCGGCTTGTCCGCTCGTTCCATATGTCCACTGTGGGCATGTAGAGTAGTCTTACAACAGCTTCTTTCGCCAGCCACTGGTAGGTACGGAGGAGTGGAGTAGCAGAGAGGATTGCAACCACCACCAATAATGCTCTATAAGGTGCAGTGATTGAGTGTAGGTGGCATATGAATCGTCCAACTCATCAATGGAATGGATTTTAGGAGCGAGGAACCATAAAAGATCGAGTACCGCATTGGCATTGTAGCTAAGAATACCACTGTAGTATAAAATAGAGCACTCTCCAAAAAAAATATATATATATATAGTACACGATGATTTTATACAAAAATGTATATTCGATCCATCTCCGTATATGAATGATGAATATATATCCTCCAATTAATTATTCCTTGTCGTCACCAAAGAATGAATGGGATATGATGATCAAGTGTTACTAGGCTAGCTACTCTACTAACGGTGCAAATGTGTGTAGGCAGGACGCGTGTCCCGATCGGATCCGATCCGATCCGATCCGTGGAGCGGCAGACGAGCACCCTCCGGATCAGACGAGCTCGAGGCGCGCGGCGTAGTCGGCGTACCTGGAGCGGCGGATGTTGGCGCGGCGCTTCCGCCAGACGAAGACGCCGAGCCCGAGGACGGCGGCGGCGGCGAAGGTGCCCAGCACCACGCCGGCCTTACTGCCGCCGTTCATCTCCCGATGCTCCTCCTCCGGCTCTCCGCTACCGATGCTGGCGGCGGTGACGTTCGCCGCCTTGATCTGGTCGGCGGCCGGGGCCGGCGAGGGGGACTTGTTGTCGTCGCCCTTGTATTCGTCGGCGGCGGCGGGCGCGAGGTGGGAGTGGGACGGCGCGTGCGCGGGGGCGGGCGAGTCGGAGGAGGGGGCTGCCACGGGGGAGGTCTTGGGCGGCGGCGGTGAGGGCGCGTCTGCTGCGGCGGATGGGGCGGAGGCGGTAGGTGGGTTGGAGATTGGCGAGTGCGCGAGCTGGGAGTCGGCGGCGAGAGGCGCGGATGCGGGGGGCTCGGCGGTGGGGCTCGGTGCCTCCTCCTGGGACCGCGCCGTGGAAGCGAGGAGGAGGAGGAGCAGGGCGGCGAGGGCGCGGGGCAATGCCGGCGTCGCCATGCAGGCAGCAGCGGAGGGCGGCGCAGATCTCGGCGAGGCTCCGCTGGTGTGGGCCGGATGGTATGGGTTTGGTGGGGAGAGAGAGGTGAGGTGGCCAGGTTTTTATAATATAATGGAAGGAAGCAGAGCAGAGCAGAGGAGCAGCGTGGAGTAGGGTCGCGGCAGGAGGTGGGAAAGGTGAGTCAGAGCACGGAGGACGCCGTCGCACCAAGCAAACCATTTGCATTGCATCTCGCCCATGTTGATGCATGCACTTGTTGATGCCTGCAAAGGCTGCAGCTCTAGTCAAGTTTGGGCAAGATTTAGATTGTTACGACTCTAACACAAGTCAAGTTCTGTTAGGAGCCTTCAGGTCCTACATACGAGTTTGGCGAAGATTGTTACGACCCCAACATCTTCCTACGCGACGACTCTATCAGTGCAGGCCGGATCGGACAGGGCTCCCAGGCTCCCAACGACGGCCTAAACCTCTCCTTCAAATTACTCCCTGTACGGCCCAAGCCCAACTTCCCAGCTGTGGGAAGTGCAAACTGACCTCTACTCATCATCAACTCATCAAATAGACAAAAGCAAGGGACGAATGCATGGCACTGCATCCAGTCTCAACTGATAAGTACAACAATATGGTATCATGATGCTTGTAAATGATCAAATCAAGACAGGGCAGCCTCAACTGATAAGTACAACAATATGGTATCATGATGCTTGTAAATTATTCCAGTCCACAAATGCTTGGCAAATACAACCGTCACTACCCACACAGCTCAAAATACATACCCAAAATGCTTCCAAAGGTTCGTCACAATTCTTTCTACTTGGGGTCATATGACCAGAGGCAAAACCTCCCCTTCTTGCTCCACCTCCACCCCACAAAGCAACAGCAAAATCCCCACAAGAATCACGCTCAGGGTTCTCCTCCTGCCTGCCTGCCTGCCTGGCGACTGACCGTCACTGCAAGGCCGCTGCAGCCTGCTTCTTCGGTTGCCCTCGCGCAGCTTTGCCTCTCCCTCCTTGGGCGGAAGCCTTATTATTGGTGTCCGCCGCTGCCGCCGATAATGCCTCGGCGCTGCTTTCAGTGAACGGGGAGTAGAGGAATTTCTTCGCGTTGCCCACATGCACGCAGGTCAGCTTCACGATATTTCTCCCCGTCATCCATTTCAGCAAGATCTTCATGTGAGTCTTGCTGTTCAGGCCAGCGATACCAGCGTCCTGTTGTAGAAAATACGCTCAGCTCTTGACAACACAGCAGGTAACAGCTTATGATTGTCGGGTTCGAATACTATACATTCTTCTGCAGCTAAGCTAACATAAATCAGACCTTAGTGGGTAAGTCTAGTTCAGGTGAAAGCAGGTGCTAAACTGCAGTCAGGAATTTAAAAAAGTGGAAAACTAATGTGTATATCAGCTCATATCATTCAGCCGAGCTGTGGTACTGGAGCTAAACAGTCACATATAGAAACTACAAAGCAACCCAAGCCTGTCAACGCTCATGGATCACCTAAGTCTGATAGATTAGGCACCTAATTCTACAGTCTAGTTCAGTTGAAAGCAGGTGCTAAACTGCAGTCAGGAAATTAAAACTAAAAAAGACATAGGCATGAGAGAGATGAACTAAACGATTGCTAATGTACACAGGTGGCTCCAACATAGCGACAAAAAAATGGAAAACTAATGGGTATATCAGCTCATATCATTCAGCAGAGCTGTGGTACTGGAGCTAAACAGTCACATATAAACTACACAGCAACCCAAGCCTGTCAACACTCATGGATCACCTAATTCTGGTAGATTAGTAGGTACCTAATTCTACAAACTATGATCACCTAATTCAAACAAAGTGAACAAAGTAATCCCGATTTCAGTGTCCTTGCAATATGGTGGTATAGAGAAATGTACATATGATTACTGAGATGAAACAGATCACATGATCCCATTTAATTTCAAGTTCACAGAATAAAAATAACCACCCTTTTGTGGGGCAGAACAATATCCAAGCATGATGAGCTGCAGACATTTATATTGCGCATCAAACTGCTGCTTCAACCAAAGACTGAACAAGCCACAAAACTGTTGATCGGAATGACCTGTTGCAATTGCAAAGGTCCGATAATAAAACTGTGCTTCAAACTACTCGGAGCTAGCTGAACTCAAACTAGCTGTTGGGATGGACAATGCTTGAATCCACAGGGGATGGCTCAATGCCCTGTCTAAGAACAGTAACGCTATCACGGTATGTATCTGGTTTTACTATATGCTTCCCTAAATGCGTAGCATACAACTACTGGTTCGGAGATGATGAACAAAGCAACAGGCTGCTCTGTTTTGTACGAGTAGTAGAATGAGTGTACACATTTGCCCACAGGTTATTATTACACATAGAGTGAGTGAAGTTTATATTAGGGCAGCAGCGTGTTTTTCCTTGTACCTTGGCGTGGTTCCAGGCGTTGCCGACGGTGAGGGGCCCATGGTCGGAGAGGATCTGGAGGAGGCGCTCGGAGATGGCGACGGCCTCCTCCTTGGGCACCTTGGGGTTGATCCGCCTCACGTTCACCGCCCGCTTCCTAGAGAAGTGACGCCGCAGCACCTCCCACGCCGTCCCCCCGAACCCACCGCCACCGCCGCCGCCTCGGAGGAACTGCATCACGCCGCCGCCGCCTGGGTCGCTGGGGTTCAGTTCAGGTTCAGCCTAAAGCCCTCCTCCTCATCCCCTGGAAATGGGCTACAGAAGAAAATGCTGTCCATAAGGCCCAACAGGCCCAGCCCAACAGTTACTGCCTCGGGCTCGGCCAGCTGGTCCATTCGCCCAGCCCTCACAGACTCGTCGTCGGCCGCTCGCCGCTCGCCGCTCCCCTCCTCCATCCAACCATCTCATCTCTCTCCGCCACGGGCCACGGCCGCCCGGCCAACCGCCGGCTCCGCTCCGGTGGTGACTGCCCCGCTCACCCCGCCGCCGATTGACGAGGAGCATCTCTAGAGGTCAGCACCTTGCATCCCCTCTTCCTTGTCACGCTCCTCCTGCCTGACGAGTCCAGTTGCCTTGCCTTGCCTAGATGGCTGGCCGCCTCAGACCACCGTGAATTTTGAGGGGGAAACAATCTCAGGAGGATTGGGTTTTCTTCGACTGTCCTATGTTACGTCTGAACGTTTGAGACATTGACGGATTTTTTTTTCTTCTAATTTTGCAGCGCAGATGCTTGGTCAATAGCCGGCGGTGGCACATGTCAGCTCTCTCCTTGTGCGATGGAACTGCCAACTCGCCATGCTGGTCGGAGTGCTCCGGATCGAGGCTTGCTGCTGCGCCCCGTGTTGGGAGGGCAGCTGCCGTCTCCTGCCGCTGGAAAAGGCCAGGGACCCTCTGCTTGCTGAGGGCAAAATCTCCTTCCTTGCGCAGGCACTCGAGGTTTGTTCGCGTAACTGAAACTGTTAGCAGCAGCAACATGTGTATGTAATGTACTGATCCGTCAATGTGTCTGATGCATGTTTGAGCAGACACTGAGAGATGCAATATGCTTAGAGCATTTCTTTTTTGGTGTAATAGCTTTTGAATGGGAGTCCTAGCAATCAGTCTCATCTTTCACTGGCCAAACCACGAAAGGCTATGCGGTTCAGATACACCACACCACCGAACTCATTTTCAAAGTCAAGCAGTATTACTCAGTCTAGAGAATGCATGTAAGCATCATGTTTTCTGATCAGGAACCAAATCTACGTTCCAAAGTGGGAATTCAATCTGTGCATCGCTCTATGCGTGCACATTGTATATGCATCTTATTTTTCATATTAGTTTCTTTGTTTATTATATCTGTATAGTTGTACACCTTCACTAGAAAGATCCAAAACTACGCAATACTAGGTGTCTGCTTTCGTCATTTTGCAATTACAGAATCCTTAGAAAATGTGCAATCTCAGTCAGTTCACTGTTAATTGTATGATTTGAGCAGTGGTCGTCCCCTTAACTAAGTGCTCTAATTTTCTTCCGTTATGTGCCTTCCAGTCTTCCTTCATCAAAGCTGCTGCTGTCTTTGAAATCGTATACCAGTTACCATCTTCCAACTATATGCCTTAATGCATTTGAATAAGAATTAAGATATGTTTCATTTATTTATGTAGGAAGGTGCAATGGGCCATCAGAACTATGTCAGACAACAGTGGTGACCAGTCAGGCAATAGCACTCGCCTCTTCAGTGCAATTCGTTCATTTTGGAGTATGTTGTCTGCCAAGCTGAAGAAAGCAAGGAAAGGGTTACCAGTGAAGATCCTATTCTTTCTGATTGGGTTCTACTGCGCTACTGCATTCGCAACCGTCATTGGACAAACAGGTGACTGGGATATATTGTCAGCCGGACTTGCTGTTGCCATTGTGGAGGTTGTCGGTGCGCTGATGTACAGGGCTTCCTTTGCAGTTCTTGGTAGGATGAGGAACATGATTACCATATTTAATTACTGGAAAGCTGGTCTTACACTTGGGCTGTTCTTGGATTCATTTAAATATGAAGTGGATGAGTTTCTTGAATCATGTAACCCATTCAACTTTCAGATTAATATATTTACTGGGCTTTGGTAAAATTTCCTCCAGGTCCTGTTACTATTTGTACCAATGGAAAATGTTGGTTTAAGAGCAACTCCAACAGAAGAGCTATCCATGTAGTGTAATCTATATTTGACTATTTTGGAGGAAAAAAAAAGAGTCCAACAGCTATTGAATCTGGCTTTCTAAAATAGCAAACCATCTATCCCGGAATTCTCGCATGGTAAATATAGCTTGCATGTGCCGCTAGCCATCTGCCTCGCCGTACTAGAAAGACCGTTGGAGTTTTCAGTTTTTTTATGGAGATTTCTATTTTAGAGATTGGCTAAATCATGGATTTAGCCATCTATTTTTACCAACTCTCTTGGAGTTGCTCTTACCCAACATATTTTTCATATCATGTTTGTTTTTGTTTCCTTCCATTTGATCTTTCAGTTCTCTACCACTTCGATTTTTTTTTATAAAAAAAAAGGCATGACTGATGAAATTTTCACTGACTGATGAGCTACTGCAAGTTGTGTGTATAAGAAGCTAAAACCTAAAACTAAACAGATCAGCATTCTGATTGTTCGCACTGCTACGCTAACAGAGAATATGCTTGCACCAACAGGAATGGATGTTTATGGTTTATGAACAAATTAATCAGCTGATAACGACACTCTGGGTTGACACGTCGGCAATGTGTTAGAAGAAAAATGATGGTACGCAGATTGCAAAACGATGATATGAAAGGATATGCCTGAAACTGAAACCACCCTTTTGCCGGACGCCTAAGCAAGTGGTGGTGGTTGGATCCGGTGGTTTCTCTGCTGCACGGAGCTGAAAAGGACAGTGTACACAACTGATGGTGGATGGATCGGACGCCTAAGCTAAGCAGCTAGCTGCTGTGGATCCATCATCTGTTTGTTTGTTGGACTTGTTGCTTGTGATATCTATCTTTTACTGGGTTACCTTGGAGTGCCAAGCAAATCCAAAAGCAGCAGCCCAACAAATGGGGTCAACAATATGGTTGGCGGCGGCCTCCGCATAGTTCCACAAGCCAAATAAATCTCTCTCTGTCTTCTCGCCTGTCAGAGGAATGGCGACGGACGACAAGGACGCTTCTCCGATGCGTGTACGTCCATGCATGCACTACATTGTTCTAGCTTCCTCAGTTGCTCTCTTTGTTGTTGTCATGTCAGAATACGAAACCATGCGTGTGTGTGTGTGTCTGAAACTCTGAAGATAAGATGCTTGGCAGACAAGCGTCCGAGCTGGGTGCCATCTTGCTTGTCTTCCTCTTCCTCTTCCTCTTCTTCTTCTGGCTCATGTGTAATGCTACGTCAACAACGACCTTCCTTCTCTCGTCTTCAGTTTTTTCCTTGCACGTTGGACTAACTCCTGCTAGCTAGCACATATATTGTGCATTGTCCACCGATCTATATCCGCATCCATCCACCGAGAAGGAAGAAACCAATCAAGCAAGCACTTGTGTTGTAGAGAAGCGAGCAACAATGGGGGCGGCACCGGCACCGGCGGCGGCCGGGAACAGTAGTAACAATAAGATCAAGACGGTGGTGGTGCTGGTGCAGGAGAACCGCTCCTTCGACCACATGCTGGGGTGGATGAAGTCGCTGAACCCGGACATCGACGGCGTCACGGGCATCGAGACCAACCACGTGGACGCGTCCGACCCGACCTCCCGCGCCGTCCGCTTCAGCGACGGCGCCGAGTACGTGGACCCAGACCCGGGCCACTCCATGCAGGCCATCTACGAGCAGGTGTACGGGACACCCTTCGTCGACGCCACCACAACGCCCATCACCCCGCCGGGCGTGGCCGTCCCGCCCATGTCCGGCTTCGCGCAGCAGGCCGAGAAGGAGAAACCCGGCATGTCCGGCACCGTCATGAGCGGGTTCCGCCCGGACGCCGTGCCCGTGTACCGCGAGCTGGTGCGGGAGTTCGCCGTCTGCGACAGGTGGTTCGCGTCGAACCCGGCGTCGACGCAGCCCAACCGGCTGTTCGTGCACTCCGCCACCTCCCACGGGCTCGTCAGCAACGACACCAAGGCGCTGGTGCCGGGGCTCCCGCAGCGGACCATCTTCGACGCGCTCCACGACGAGGGGTTCTCCTTCGGCATCTACTACCAGTACCCGCCGTCGACGCTCTTCTACCGCAGCCTCCGGCAGCTCAAGTACGCCGGCAGTTTCCACGAGTTCGACATCGACTTCCGGCGCCACTGCCGGGAGGGGAAGCTACCCAGCTACGTCGTCGTGGAGCAGCGCTACTTCGATCTCGAGATCCTCCCGGGGAACGACGACCACCCGTCCCACGACGTCGCCGAGGGGCAGCGGTTCGTCAAGGAGGTGTACGAGGCGCTGCGGTCGGGGCCGCAGTGGGAGGAGACGCTCCTCGTCGTCACCTATGACGAGCACGGCGGGTTCTACGACCACGTGCCCACGCCAGCCGGCGCCGGGGTCGTGCCCAGCCCCGACGGCATCGTCAGCGCCGCGCCCTTCTTCTTCGGCTTCGACCGCCTCGGCGTCCGCGTCCCGGCTCTCCTGGTGTCGCCCTGGATCGAGCCCGGGACGGTGCTGCACAGGCCGTCGGCGCCATACACGACGTCGGAGTTCGAGCACTCCTCCATCCCGGCCACCGTCAAGAAGCTCTTCAACCTCAGGAGCTTCCTCACCAAGCGCGACGCCTGGGCCGGCACCTTCGACTGCGTCCTCACGCGCGACACGCCGCGCACCGACTGCCCACGTACGTACTCCATCAGTAGCTAGTGTGTAGTGACATGCATGACTGATTGACTGCCACTGATGATGAGCGTGCATGCATGCAGTCACCCTGCCTGAGCCAGTGAAGCGGCGGCGGACGGCGGCGGCGGAGCACGCCCCGCTGTCGGAGTTCCAGGAGGAGCTGGTGCAGCTCGCCGCGGTGCTCAACGGCGACCACACCAAGGACTCGTACCCGCACAAGCTCGTGGAGGGGATGACGGTGGCGGAGGCGGCCAGGTACTGCGTCGACGCCTTCAAGGCCTTCCGCGACGAGTGCGAAAAATGCAAGAAGCGCGGCGAGGACGGCTCCCACATCCCCACGGTGAAGCCGTCGTCGTCGGGGAAGGACAAGAGCAAGAGCAGCTTCGTTTCCAAGGCGCTGGCTTGCCTCCCCTGTGCCGTCCCTCATGACCTCTCTGATGACTGATGATGCGTGCGTCCAGGCATCAGAAATTTCCATTCAGAATCGGCTGGTGAGTAAGCGGTTCCTGTTGTTCTTGCAGTTGCAGGGGAATGGGGAAGGAGCAATGTACAGTACATAGCCTGATTGATAAGTTCGTGTGCTTCTGAATTATACAGTGTGATACCAAAGTTGTGTAGATTGAATTGTGGTTATATGATTTGTATTCCCTTTCATTGATAAATATTCTAATGCATAATAGAAAGGGGGAGTAAATACAGAAACTTCAAAACTGAGTGGATACGAAAAGAGAAGCAGGGCAGTATTGTTCACCTAAACAATCATTCAGCCCACTTAAACACCATGTAAAAGCTACAAAGCGGTATGCCATTTCCGTTTAATCGATTGTATCCCGTCTAATTGGCTGTTTATCCTGTTTAATTGATCATTTAGCCTGAATAATGAATAAATGACAGGTGACCGACTCCTTACTGTCTAGGAAAACGCTGAAGGCATGTGAACAGATGGTAGAATGACAAAATCTTGCAGCAGATCCTTTGCTTCACAAGATTGCATGAACATAGCAAAACAGAATTTGGAACAGCAAAGCATTGGGAATTCGAGTGAGTACAACAAGAAAACAGATGGATAAGTAGAAATTTACTGAAAACGATGGAGGTGGTTCAAGTTAGGATTACAATGTTACAAGTGATATTACAGAGGCGGTCAGCAACAATCCTCTTGAGCTGCACTGTTTCCTCCCTATGTCGCCATGCCTATCCGTCCACCCCACTCCGTCTCGCCACCGCCTGTCCCCCGCAGCGCCATGGTCCATCATCCCATGCGGCCTCCTCCACGCTGCCTCCTTCGCGCCACATTCCCCACCAGGCTCAGTCTGTCTTGCCCGCCTCCACCGCGCTGCCTACTCACCACGCCAGCCCGCTCTCCGCAACCGCCTCCACCGAGCTGGCGAGCCGCGGTCGCCTTCACCGAGCCGGCAAGCCTCCATGACGGATGCTCCAGTAAGCACGCGACAGGGACGAGATTCGTGTGACGCCACGCCCACCGGCGAGTTGTCCATGCCGCCATCGACCTCTGCGCCAGCGTGCCTCCATTCGTCCAAGCAAAGCCCATGTTGCAAGAGTATGTTTCAAGTCTATACATGTTGCATATGTTTTTCTACATATGAAGTGTTTTCAGGTGTTTTGCAGGTGTTTCATATGCATGTTTCTAGTGTTTCATCTGTTTCATACGTATGTTACAAGTGTTCTATCTGGATATTTCAAAAGTAGATCTGATGTTGCAGCTAGTGTTTCAGATGCATGTTTCATACGTTTCATCTGCCTTCATACATATGTTAGTTTTCCATCCGGACGTTTCAAAAGTAGATCGGGCGTTGCATCTCTTTCTTCACTTTTCTACTGCCTCACCTTCGTCTCGGTGTCTCCTCCTCCTCCTCCCGACGCCGGTTGGGCATCCATCACCCCCTCCCTCTCTTCCGAATGCTTGCGTAGCCAGCTGCTATAGTCATCTGCTGCAGCTGCTGGCCACGTGCATGCGCGTGAGAAGTGAAGGGGCGCGGGCAGGGACTCCACATGCGCAGTTGGGCGGCGCGGGATGCTGGTATGTGGGGGAACACAAAGTGTAGGAGCGGGTGTCTGTCTGGACGTCCGGACGCTAACACCGCCGAATACTCAAACAGTTCCGAATTACAAGACATTTTGGTTTTCTAGATGCATATATATTTTAGTGTGCACTTAGGCATACACTATGTCTAGATAGATAGTAACAACAAAGTATTTAAAAAAGTCGAAACGTCTTAGAATTTATAATGGAAAAAAAGAAAATATTGTCTGAAAAAAAATTGGACCCCAGTGACAGTAGCAGAAAATATTCATCTGAAAAAATGGACCTCATAGTACTCAGGACCTCAGGTCATAGCTTATACAGCAGAAGAAAGAAAAGCGAGACCATATTCAACCTCTGGTCATTAAGGCTTCCTCGCTGATAATTACAATTACAACCTCTGGTCATAAAAATAAGATGCTTTTCCTTGGTGATAATTACTACCTCTGAAAAAAATACGATAATGATATGGCTCTACCGTCCGTCCCATGACTTCTCGTTTGGACATGGGTCATCCTCATCCACTAGCCTACGTCGCTCGCGTGACTTCTAGTCCGGGCGTCGTGGCTCATCCTCATCCACACGCCGGCGTTGCTCGCGCCGCTACCCCCCCCCCCCCCCCCCCACGCCCGTACTCACGCCTCTCGTCGCGGCTGCGCTCCATCCACCTGCCGCGGCAACTGCCGAGGTCCGTGACGGCGACGAGCTCCGCATCGGCAATCTCTGTGCACTCCATGGAATCGAGCTCTACACCAGTGTCGAGCTCCACAACGATGAGCTCCATTCGTCCAACCAGCAAGGTGACATTACGCTTGCGCTAAAAGCGCATGTTGCCGGCGTATGTTTCAAGTGTTTCATATATCTTAGAGATATGTTGCAAGGGTTTCATATGGATGTTGCAAAAGTAGATCGGGACGTTGCATATCTGCAATAGTTGTACACGTATGTTGCAAACGTTTGTTCCCAATGTTTTATTTGTTTTCCAGACGTATATTGCAAGTGTGTGTTTATGTGGATGTTGCATATGTTTTACACATATGTTGCAAGCGTTTTATCTGGATATTGTGTATGTGTTACAATTGTTTTCAAGTGTTTTTACAAGTGTTTCAGACGCATGTTTTAAATGTTTCATCTGTCTTCAGACATATGTTGCGAGTGTTGTATCTAGATGTTTCAAAAGTAGATCAGGGGTTGCATCTCTCTCCTCGCTTTCTACTGCCTCGCCTTGGTGTCTCCTCCTCGCCTTCTGTTGCCTTGCATTCTTCTCAGACTACAGAGGGGGCGCAGCGAGGGCCGACGGACGGTACGCGCCAAGGGATTGCTATGCGGACGCGAGCACACACTTTCCCCTCCCGTTAGGCGGGCATGTAGCGCTTCAGACCCCTTTATTTTTATATTTTACGAGAGATGCTGAGATGGTCCTGTTGGTGAGCCACGACGCCAGCCTACAGTTCGATTGCCTAGGACTGGGAGATACGTCCGGACGCGCTGTGGGCGCCGGACGTCCGGGCGCTAGCGCCCCTGAAAAAAATAGGATGAAAAGAAGATAGGTTGATTTTTTTTATATGTATTCTCGTCTGCATAAAATTTTACAGTACGAAACTTTATGGTATCCCCATCAGTTGCAAGCCAGCCTTGGTGATATACCCGAGGCCACATTTCTAACAACCAACAACCGCTTCAGAAGATTGATGAAACATGTCCACACAGAACTTGGAACACCACACCGAAGTATTTCAAATTTGGGTATGAAAAGGAAACAGGACAGATAAGTCGAACTTTAATGAAAATGAGTTAGTTCATGTTACAATGTTACAACTGGCGTTTCAGTGCCAATCCCAGAGCAACGATCCTCTTGAGTAGCTTGCACTACAATGCAATTGGGCATTCTTTTCGAAAAAGAACTGCTATCCTAGTCCAGACAGATAATCTTACTTTGAAAAACTGGGAAATGACAAGCAAGTTTAAACATTGCCCTCCGATCAAGAGGCTGAAAGTGGGATTGGTCTCACGGCGCTCTGTATGCGACGGAATGCAGTCTTGATCCGTTCCTTCAGTGTAGCATTTTCACATTCAACATCGCCACTCATCCCATCCAAGTGCGCCACATTTCCATCTACAGATATGACAAATTTCCCTTCCTCTGCAACTTTAACATCACCAAAAAGTGACGCCATAAGGGCATAGACCACCTTTTGAGCAACCTTTTCCGTCTCTTCTTTGGTCTTCACTGCTTCTTCAACCGGAACAACTTTTGGACCTTCACGATCAATGTTCAAGATCATAGCCACCACAGAATCAGACACCATGTCACTGATGGGATCAGATGACCACTGCAGTGTAACATAACTTTCTGAATCTAGACGAACTGTCACTCTTTCATGCACAATCAATGCTGGAACATCAGATTCTTCTGTTGCTGACTCCACGCTCTCATATATTTGCTTCAGTCTGTACTTTATGACTTCAAAAGAACCAGAATAAGGGACTGCAATGCGCTGAGTGATGTTAGCTGTTGATAACTGTGTGAAGACACGGAGATCTTCAGGCGCCATAATCTGATATGTGAATCCCTTCTTGACAAGTAAGCCACCGGAAGACTCTCCACCTTCTGGTACTTTTTCTGCCAGCCTACCAATAGTCTTGGCCATTTTCTCACAAGTGAAATACATCTCTACTGATTGGCAATTCTTGGGAGACACAATTTTTGTATTTGAACCATCAAACTGAGTAATAAGTTTCTGTTTAAGCCTTGACATCTCATTTGCTTCTCCATGCACAAGAATAATATTTGGTGGCCGAAGTTCGTCCAAAAAATTGCTTGTCTGAGGGAAATCTGCGTGAGCTGAAAAAGAGATATAGTGGACCGACATATGAAGAGGAGCAGTGAGCCCATTAGCTAGTGTCACTTCTCTTGGCTCGTTAATAATGGTCTTTGCAAGGGTTCCCTCCACAACATAACCTGGAAAAACACAGGCATTCTTCTTATCTGTGCACCACTTATCAAAAAGCTGCCTAGAGAGACCACTCTGAAGACCACCTGGACTAGCCATCACCACTGAAGGACCCACATCATGTAAATTATCAATGCTATTCAAGGACTCGATGTGCTTGAAATGGAAGGGATTGGATTGTGCAAACTGGTTCCGTATCCTTTCATTCATGGAGTTTATGTATGTCTGGTAGACAGCCATGCACCTCTTGGCAAGAGGGGAAGCGTAATAGATAGGAATCTTATGGAGCTCTGGGTGTTTGGACCAATACTCATCGAGGATAAGTAACAGTTCTTGTGCTCTACCAAGTGCAAATGCCGGGATAAGAACACGACCCCCCTGTGAAACAGTATTGTGAATGACCTCAGTAAAGCGCTTCTCACGAACAATCCGGGGTTGATGTTGCTGTACACCATAGGTCGACTCAATAATGCAAATGTCTGGGGAGAACTGTGGGAGCTCAGCAGCTCGTAGGTGGCGGTCTTCTTCACGGGAGTAGTCACCAGTGTAAAGAATGCGCACGCCAGCAATATCCACCATGAACATGGCGGCACCAAGTACATGGCCAGCAGTGTAGCACCAGAAGCGTATCCCGTTAACTTCCAATGTCTGGTGGAAATCTATAACCTGAACAAGACGACTTTCAGATTAATAAAAATGTGCATTCCTGAAGAAAAAAAACTTTCAAACATGATGAGCAGAATTCTGCATTTTCTTTAAAGAAGAAAAACAGATGATGCTTAGGGGAGGAAATTAGCAGGTATTGTATGTTTCACTGATTAGCACATCATAAGCATTACATGTTATAAGGATTGTTTGCTATCTAAAATCAATATGCCAAACACCAGTATCGAATATGCGTGTATTTAAGCAACACTCTGTTTCCTGCAGTGCAAAGCCAAACAAGCTAAAAGGTACAGCAATAGGATGTAACATACCTCAATTTTATCCATGGAGCGCGCAATGTCATTCTCATCATACAGCATATCCTCCACGGACACTTTGCTGACTTTGACATAATCCGAGAGCAGCAGCTTGTAAATAGCCTTTGTGGCGTGGGTCATAAACACCCGGCCCTTGAACGTAGTCTGCAGAGATTAACCGGCAAACTTCAGCACCAAATAGCACCACAACGACAACCACGCAGCACGAATAGCGCAGGCATTACCTTCTCCAGGAAGTACGGCAGCGAGGCGGCATGGTCCAAGTGAAAGCTGTAATTTTTATTAATCCCGCGAATTAGGCATGCGTGGAGGCAAGGGGGGGTCGGATCGAAAGAGAAAGAAGCTTACTGGGTAATGAGGAGGACGTCTATGGTGGATGGATCGATCTCGTCGAAGTAGGGCAGCGCCGCCATGCCAGAGTACGCCGGGTGGATGCCGCAGTCGAACTAGCCGCATCACAAAGAGGAGCATTCATCAGCTGCAGTAGTGGCGAATCGAAAAAAAAGTAGGGTTTGCAAGGGGAGTGGGGGAGAATGATGACTGAGGTGCTTACGAGGACGGTGCGGCCCTTGAAGGTCATGTGGACGCAGGAACGGCCGACCTCGCTGCCGGCGCCCAGCGGCGTGATGACCATCTGGTCTCCCTCCCGTCCGCTGGAGGCCGGGCGCTTCCCAGCTGGTGGCGCGCCGCTCGGCGCCGCGGCGGAGGACGCCATCTTTTCCCCCCTTCCTGAATCAGAGAGGGGGTTAGGGTTCTGTTCGTGGTGCGGCGTAGCGGCGGCCGGCGGGCTCGTAGACTACCACCTCCCTGGGCCCTGGCCCGACCAGCCAGCCCAGCCCGATTTTGATTTTTTTTTCTTTTCTGGGGTTTCACATTCACAGTTATGGCTGATAAGCCATGGCCGAAAGTCCTGTTGACTGATTCGTTGTGAGAAAAAAATATTGTTTGTTGGTTGAAAAAGTACGGCTTATAAGTCAAGTGAACAGGACGGTTAGTAGTGGTTTTGCTAAAAAAAGTTATTAGTAGTGGTAGCGCTGACAATACAACTCAGACCACATCCAGCTAAAAAACACATAAAAAATGTTCATCTAACAAACTTCAACCGTTAAAAATGTACGAGTACAATATTCATAAAATGACCGAGAAGGAAAAAAGGCGACGGAATGGATCGAACTGCACAGATATTTTCTTTCAATCTGAAATGTAATGTTTCAAACAAAGCAAACAAACAGGAAGTAAGTTGATTTTGATATATGAACTGTCATGTTTTATTTACAGAAGTATTCCAAAACAAATGTGAATGATTTATACCATTTAAAACAGGGCAAGTAGAAAGTTGTAGATTTTGTCGCGATATGAAAATCTCACATGAATTTTATCTCCATCCAAACTTACCTGAAAGTTGTGATTTATCTTCATCCAAGCTTATCTGAAAAAGTTGTGAATTTTTTTAAAAAGTGTTGTGCAGAAAGAATAAATTCCATCGATTCAAACGATGCTAGTTCAATTCCATGGCTAAATATGCGAAATTTAAATTTCGCCAATTCAAATGGTGGTAGTGGCATATTCCACCTTTTTATTAGGATATTTTACTTTTGAAAAAAGTAATTAATAATATAAACATAAAATAAAAATATGGTTTTCTATCTATTAGCTAGTGGCTGATTTGGTTTTCTGGTTTGAATAAGGTAGCGACTACGGCCCTATTCGTTTCGCTGAAATTTGGCTTATGTTGATGCTTATGCTGAAATGTTGTGAGAGGAAAACACTGTTCTTTCGCTGAAAAGTACTGCTACAGAACCGGGCCTACATTTGGCTGGTTTGGATTGGTTATGGTTTTTTATTTTATTTTCTCTATCCTTATTGCTGCCTTATTAAAATCTATTTGTTTTCCTTTCTCAAGTTTGAGGTTTTCTTCGCAATGGCCCTAGTATTTTTCTCATTAAGATAGATCATTTTAATAAAAAGTCATCACTTTTTTTTTCTTTTGAGGAAGTTGGATTATTTTTCTCGTTAAGTTCAAACTTCAAGCACCCGGCATCGCACGGGCTCCATGAGTCAAAGTCCGAGCCTATCCGTACATTATATGGGCCGTTCGGTTGGGTTGGCCCAATAGCTTGTATTGCTTTCTGGGGTACGCTCACGGGATGCAAAACAAGTCTCTAAACCTGGCTCTACAGACACGTAGATTTTAAGCGTTTCTAGGAGCCAAATATTATTATTAGTGTAGGATTAGTATATATCATATCAAGTACAATTAATGTATTTTAAAGAAGTTTAAGACAATAGGAATTTTAAGAGTATATCTGTACGAAATAAAAATTACACTCACAACCTTGTATTCTTTTTTTTTCTCATGTAAAACAACATCTCTTTTTAGCCAGACTACGAGATACAGGCAACCAACACATGAAGCTCAGTCTCGCCATAACATTTTGGCTTGACTGGTTAACTGAGTCACGCCAAAGTGAATGGCGTGACACGGAGGCCAGTCACGCCATCATTGGCGTGGCTATATTTGCCTCCGTTAGCTTGCATAGCTTTTTGTTGGCGATTTATTTTTTTGTTTTGTCGATCGGAAATGAAGAATTACGTATCTCTATTTTTTTCCAAATTTTATAAGTAGGTGCTACAAAATAACCATGCCACAATTTTTTTATTTGGTATCATACTTCCTTAAGTTTTGAAATTGAAGATCTTCATGTATTGCTATATTTAAAACTTAAGTTAAGTTGTTTAGCCTTAGAATGGAATCCGAAAATGTTATCTAAATTCATGGTTCGAAAAGTAGTTTTTTTGTTTTTAAAAAAAGGTAGTTTTTTTGTAATGGAATTCACTAGCACACGTGTTTAGGTGAAATCCAAAGTTTGTTAACAAAGCACATGCACCGGACGCTAGTTAGTACGGCCAATGCATATGGCATGACTGTAGTGGCTGAGTCGCATTTGGCGCGACTAAAAATGACTGTACTAGTTTTTAAAAATCCAAAGCTTGTTACATGCTATTTTTAAATTCTTATTGGTTTTATTTGGCTAGAATAATAAAAAAAACTCCCAGCAGTAGGAAGAGGCTGCGCAGAGCAGGAGCAGTGTGCAAAGAAGAGAGACAAGCATGCATGCACAGTGCGCAGAGAGCAGACTGTACATGCTGCCGCTGCGTTGAACAAGGAAGACAGATCCTCCTGCCTGCCTGGTGCTACCTCCACCCCCTCCTGCACGCGGATCCGCCGCTGGAAGAAGCTACTGCAGCTATGGTGAGGTTCAGTAGGGGCGCGCGCGGAGCACGAAGTCTGCGAGATGCTACTAGCAGGACCGAATCTTGGCCTCTTGCCTGATGCATGCATCCATGAGCAATTCAGCATACGTACAAATGCATGGCAATGGCATGCAGAAGAGTCAGTCAGTCGATCCTCCCTAGATGGGCATCCATGCGTTAAACAAGCAGTCGGATCGAGATCCCGGGCGGGCGGTGCTCCTCCTTTCCAGCAGCACCTTGCATGGGTCTTCTTCTTCTTCTTGGGATCCAGCACAGAGACGGTCGGCCGGAGACCAGAGCACCATGGCCACGGCCCGGTCGACGATGCGCATGGTGCGCGCTTGCATTGCATACCGCCTGCAGCGAGTGGTGGCTGCTCCAAAGCGAACCGCGCGCATGGCGGCTCGCGGTCGATCGTCGGGAATCCGATCATCACAGATCAGATTTATCAGATGCTATTGCTATGCATGCATGCCTGGATCATCAATCGCCGCGCCGCCCGCGCGCTGCAAAGGCAAAGCGAAGCGAAGCAAAAGCCAACTCGATCGGCCGGCCGGCCGGGGCAATGCAAACCACCACTGTCCATCGTCGTCCACCTGGCGCCCGGCGGCTTCGTTCGATCGTCTACCTAGAGGCGCGGGGCACGGCTGTGTGTGGCCTACCTAATGATGGATGCATGCAGTTTGTTCGCTATCGTAAATTTCCAGCCAGGAACAGTGTTTTTCTCTCACACCAAACCAGTCAGCAGTAAATAATCCATGATACGATACGGCCTCCCCGACAGGCTGATGGTCGACGTGGTCTTCGTTCGATCGGGTGGGAGGATCCCCATGCGCGGCCGGCCGGCCGGCTTTGATGCGTGCGTGCGCCTTCATCATGCGTGTCGTGGGCGTTCGTGCGTGTGCAGCCACAGCCCACAGCCAGCGGCGACAGTGTGCACTGCCATCATTGCGCCTCCTGTGCCGGCCGGTTGGTTGCCTGGCCGCCCGGCCGGAGAGCCAGCCAGCCACCAGCGACCGAGCAGAGGCGGCCGGGGAGCCAGTTAAGATTCCCGAGCATTATTATGTCGGACGCAGTGGGAGGAGAGGCTGGCTGCCGCTGCAGCCGGCGGGCCCCGGCGGCGTCCATTGGGCGCCGCGCCGCGCCCGGCCGATGTGTACAGTTCTGCTAGCCTACGCGGCGTGCCGGCCGGTCCCGTCGCCCACATGCCCGTCCGTACGCGGCATGCCCTGCCTGCCTGCGTCACGTCACCTGGTGTCCTGCTCCTGCTGGCAGCTGCCTTTTTCCTTCCATCAGACTATCTCCAACCAACCAAACACAAACACAATACCCATTATAAGGATTGAGTCACGCACAGTCGCTGCATCATTGACCCAAAATTTCCTTCCTCCAACAGCGAACCCAAAAAATCTGCTGCTCCTCGCCCGCCCGCGCCGCGCGGACTCGTTCGTGGCGACGTGCCGCTCCATCACGGCAATCTCGCCGCTCCCAATCTCGCGCCCAGGCGCGAGGGCGCCCCTCCAGGCCCGGCGCGATGGCGCAGGACGAGCACGCCCAGACGCGGCGGTGCGGGCGAGCGCGCCTCTCGGCGACGCAGTACGACGGCGTGGGTTGGTGGGCCCCAGGGGCGCCACCAGCGCACGGGTTCTTCACGCAGAGCAGACCAAGTGAAGGTGGCATCTCTCCCTTGCTCCTTTCTTTCCCTCGCCGGTGCCCAGGTCCAGCGTCGATATGTGCTTCTCGGTCTTGATGGGGTCGATCCGGGGCCTCCACGACCGGATCCGGGGTCGCCATGGCCGGATCCAATGCCTCCATGGCCGGTGAAAGAATCAAGATGCCCAAGAGGGGGGTGAATTGGGTTAATTCTAAATTTCTTTGCAATAATTAAATCATATGGTTAGCCCAATTAACCCATTGTGCCTAGAAAATGTTTCTAATTGTTCTACCGCACAAAAGACTTGCAACCTAAGTTTCAATCCTACTCTAGCATGTCAATTCTAAGAATGTAAAAACATGAATTGAATTGCTCAAAGTAAATAGAGATGAAGGAACGCGGCGATGTTTTGCCGAGGTATCGGATAGTCGCTACTCCCCACTAGTCCTCGTTGGAGCACCCGCGCAAGGGTGTAGCTCCCCCTTGATCCGTGCAAGGATCAAGTGCTCTCTACGGGTTGATTCTTCGACACTCCATCGTGGTGAATCACCCACAACCGCTCACAACTTGAGTTGGGTCACCCACAAGCTCCGTCGGGTGATCACCGAACTCCCAATCACCACCAAGCCGTCTAAGTGATGGCGATCACCAAGAGTAACAAGCACGAACTCTCACTTGACCACGACAAGCCTAATGAAAAGGTGGATGCACACTTTGCTACTCTTGATCTTCACTAATGAGGGCTCTCTTTGGGATTATCAAATCTCAATCACCTCATTAGGACCTTGCTCTTCTTGGCACTCTCTAAGGTGTTTCTCAGCTGTTGGAATGAGCAAAAGTACCCCCACACATGAGTGAAGGTTGTATTTATAACACCGGCAGAAAAACGACCGTTATATGCCTCTGCGGGTTGACCGGACGCTCTGGTCAGTATACCCCGAACTCTAGTGTTTACAGTGTGACCGGACGCTGGCCAGCATCCGGTCAGCACAGTCCGGACGCGTCCGGTCATGATTTTCCCTCTCTGGAATCTTACTGGAGTCGACCGGATACTAGCCCTCAGCGTCCGGTACCATGACCTAGCAGCATCCGGTCACTTCCAGACGCTTTCACCTTGGTCAAATAAACTGACCGAACTCTGAGCCAGCGTCTGGTCACACCGGAGCCAGCGTCCGGTCAGTATTTGACCCTCCATTCACTTCCAACTCTCGAACATATGTGAATGAAGTTTGCTCCAATGGATCATAGGGTTGTTATGGAGCTACCTAGTGCTAGTTTTAACAAGTGTGCACCACACCTAACTCACTAGACTCACCTAGGTCAAGCTACCTGTTCATACCCCCTTTAATAGTACGGCCAAAGGAAAAACAAAGTCTTAAACTACTCTAAGTGTCTCTCCAACTCCAATCGACACTTAGAACTAGTCCATCCTTAACCTTATCGTCCATCCTTTGAAAACCGAAATGATTTCCATCGTAGAGGCATGACAACCATGATTGCCCAATCGATCTCCATTACCGTGGCCTAACTCAATTGTTTCTGTAAAACACACGTTAGTCATAGTAATCACGTATTGTCATTAATCATCGAAACCCAACTAGGGGCCTAGATGCTTTCAATCTCCCCCTTTTTGGTGATTGATGACAATACTACCTCGAGTGTGTGAAAGAGATGAGGTTTTTAACATGCTTGGATCATATAAGCTTTTGACAATAAGAACAAAGGTGTTAGACAAGCTTATATGACCCAAGCCAACATGATATACTCAAAAGATGTGAAATAAGCATGAGTACAAGTAATAAAGCTCATTTGCATCGGAGTAAAACGTGGAAGCAAAGGCAAATGAGCAAAGCACAAGTGATATGACATACAAAGAATTCAAAGTAGAGAGCACACATATATCACAATCACGTAGATATCACTGTCACATAAATATAGTAAACATGAATGCATAATGTATCTCACACATAAAAACTCCAAATGTAAATAGATAAGCTAATATAATAACTAAGCTCCCCCTAGATAAGTAGCTCCCCCTAAACCTAACATACTCGAACCCTCTCCCCCTTTGGCGTCAAACACCAAATCCTACGGGTCGATCGGCGGGGCTGCAGCGGATGAGCCGGGCACTGAGGTACGAGGAGCGAGGTGGAACTAGGTGCCATCATCGTCTGATCCTAAGCTCTGGGCTGCCTGGCCCTCTGAAGCTGGAAGTGATGCTGAAGCAATCTGGGTCGGATTAGGAACTGGTGCTGCTGTAGTCTGAGCTGGTATAACTAAAGCAACTAGCTCTGATGATGCCACGGAGGAGGGGAGCGTCTCTATCATCGCTGTGATAGGTGTAGCCATAGAAGGACCTAGAACATGCAGGTATGGAGGAGTGGGTTGCCCTGTCAACTCACTGAAGGAGGCTCCAAGACTCCTAGAGACTGAAGTGTCTAGCTCAAGTAGCGACGATGTCTGTGCTGGTGTGAAGCCCGTTCGGAGTGGTGTGAAGTGTGGGGCTACCACTGGTGAAGCGAACCACTAGGTCACCTGCTCTGTAGGAGAGCATACTATGCTGGTAGCTATCCCTGACTTTGAAGCCCACTAGGCTATAACGCTGGAGTCATCGAAGTGGTAGCAGGCTGACCAAGCTAGGGCATAGTCTATGGCGGTGGGGCCCCAATCACCTACACTACATGATGCATGAACCTGAGAAGCTGTTGCTGCATGAGTACCTGCTGCTGATGCATAGCCTGCTGCTACTGCTATAGTGCCTGGGTCTGCTGCTGAATAATAAGCCACTGGCACTAGAACTCGTCCTGCCAAGTCTAGAACTGTGCAAGTGTAGCAGCTGTCTCATGAGCCTGTCTGGCCTGGTCCTACCTCATCCGCTCAAGTATAGCCAAAAGAGTGGGGTCAGTCTACGGGGCAAGTGGTGCTGAACTAGAGCTACCGGCCTCAGCATCATGTCGGCATGGAGGCATCTGTGGAATGGGCTGGTAATCATCATCAGAACTGTCACTGGGCTCGCTAGTGACCAACCCCTCCTGCTGAGCAAGCTCCTCCTCCTCTATAGCTGCAATACCCTTGATGATATCATCCTACTAGGATGCAGTCTTTGGCACCTCTAGATGACGACGCGGCTGACTCGGTGCCTGTAGTGTACTGTGGCAGATCATCTGAGACAGGTTATAAGCAGGGAACTCTATCGTGGCACCACTGTACTCAGCAATCATCTCAGGCGACTTCACAGAGATAGCTCTATGGATAAGAAAAGTGACCCAGTGAGCATAGGGTAGCTACCTATGACCTCTGAAGCCCTCAACTATAGTGTCCTCCATCTCTGATAGAAGGAGATCCCGGATGTCGAAGACTATCTGCTGTATCAAAGAGTTGAGAAGCCATAGCTGAATCCGAGTCAATCCCTCTCTGTATCCCATCCTCGGGAGTAAAGTCCTCCTCATAACAGCCTCAAGCACGTGAGCAGTGGGCATGAGATCACTAGGGTTCCTCCTTGAACCCTCGCCAAAAGGCTCTATAAAGCAGTGACGTACCAAGTCTGTAGGGGGTACCATGCCACCATGAGGACGTCTAGGAGGTGCAGTCTATCCATAGCACGCCTCATAGAGCCCGACTGGCTGCTCCTGAAGCCTGAGAATCTCCCTGACCCTGGTGCTCATCAATCGATAGTCTCTGCCACCAAATGCAAAGTGAATGAACCTGTGGTGGGGGTCAATCTAGAGAGATGCGTAGAACTGATGAACCCAAGATGGAACATATAATCCGGTCCATCTAATCAGATCTGTCAGCCTCGGTAGATATGCTAGGTAGGGGCGAATGTGCTCTCTAGCTGCTGCAACAATAGACTCTATGTTGCATACTCTCTGTGGTCTGAAGACTGCTCTGCTGTTCTGATAAGCATTAAAGAAGTCCTCCTGCAGGGGTGTATAGAATCCCTCTGATGCTCGCTCATCCCTCCTGGGTGGAAACCACACCTCAAAGTCAACGAACCTCAGCTGCTGCACCTGCTTGGCCGTGGTGGCCCTCATGTCAAGATGGGTCACTAGAGGCAGACCCTGTGGTCAAGGCGGTGGACGAGAACCCCTCCGCTGAGTGACTGGCCTCGGTGAAACTGAGACACGAGTGCGACCAGAGTGGTGTAACTGTGGTTGAGGTGCCGTCTCTGTCTCCTCGACCTGCTGGACCTGCTCACCCTCTTGAGACGGCTATGTCTGTTGTGCCTCCTGTGTCTGCTGAGCTGGTTGAGGCTCCTAAGTCTACTGTGCGGGCTGAGGCTACTGCTGTGGCTCTCCCTGAGGCTGAACCTCATCAATGGCAACTCGCCATCCTCCAATCATGAGGGTCCTAGCTAGACCACCATGAAGATGCTCAACATGCTGAAGTGTAGCCATCGCCTCTAGAGAAAGTGGATCGGCAATCCGGACTCCACTATGAGCGCCTCCTCTCTTGGCACGCTCTGCAGCCTCTACAACTGCGGCGGCTCTCGCTGTATCTGCATCTAGATACTTGCGCTTCTTGACTACTAGCTTCTTAGTCGCCTTGTCTTTAGGTTCTGTAGGCTGGTGAGGCGAGGGCCTAGGATCCTCATCATCAGGACCACCTCCGACATTCTTTGTACGAGCCATCTAAAATATCTGAGATGAATTAACTGCCCTAACAAAGAAACAACTGCCTCTAACAAAGATCAACTGTCGCTGGCCTCGATCCATACTCACGAGCTTGGCTCCGAGTTAACTATCAACTGCCACTAACACCTCAATGGCACCGACTCACTGCATGATGGGATAGAAGGATATACAAATAAATATGATATATCTAATAGATGTGAAACCCTAGGAAGCAAGCAATTAGGTACGAAATTGAAACGACGGGCTTGCTACCTGACGAACTAGCAAAACAACGAGACGAGGAAAGGATCGGGGAACCACCGGGTCGGCAATCGAAGATTTGGGTTAGGGTTTTGGCTTGGCAAAACTGCGGTGACCGAGCAATGCGATGGCCCTGAATGTAATTGAAATCAGTGCTGTGATGAATAGCAAGGTCATGGCAAAGTTGCGATATGGATGCTAGGGCACGACGACAGGGTCTTACCAGCGCTGTGCAGAAGCTGCGGCTGGATCAAGGCAGAGCTAGGGCATGGCTCGGGCAGCTCTAGCATAGGAGAGGTTGTGCGGCAGTGCTGAGGCGAGGAGGCGTTGTGCGACGATGCTCAGGCTCAGGATGGTGCAGTGCAGGTGACACTAGCGTGGAAGGTGATGCTGGCAAGCTCGACGACGCGTGGGCAGTGGAGGCGTGGGCAGGCATGGGCTTGCGGCGGCTTGGGCGGCGCTGTGGGTGATGGCGCAAGGAGCAAAATAGGATTAGGTCAACAAATCACGGTGACTGGCGGTTAAATGAGTCCCCCGACATAGTTGGATAAGGAAAGAGGCAAAGAGATCGTATGCCGCACGAATCCTATTGACCGGACGCTCCGGTGGCAGCGACCGAATGCTGCCACCCAACGTCCGGTTGATTCCAGAGAGGTCCAATTCCTCTGGAATCATGACCGGATGCGTCCGGTGAACACCGACCGGACGCAGCCAGAGTCCGGTCACCTAGCCTTGACGTCTTCATCATTGACCAGACGTTGAAGCTCCTTCTAACCGGATGCTGGGAAAACACTATTTCAGCATTCGGTCACTCCTTTGGCAGTAGGTTCACCTCCTGTGAACTGACCGGACGCTGGACATCAGGGTTCGGTGCAGCATCCGGTCACTCCTTCAGCAAATCTTCAAAGTTCTTCATGCTGCCTGTTCCCAATCAAGTCCCAACTGCAATAAGATCCAAATAAACACCAATTGGGACTGATGTGAGTGACCTCTCTCAAACCCTCAAGTTTTTCAAAATATTTTGCCTTAGGCTATAATTCTTTTTAAGAAATTAGGCAATAAAAGGGCAATTTGAAATAAATGACAAAACAACATTCATGCATATGCAATACTTGAATGTAAATCTAGTTGCTTGTCAAGTTTGATCCAAGGTTAAGCTTCTTCACACGCTTTTCGGCGGTTATCTTAACCATGTTAGACAAGCCCTATATGCATTATAAAGCATTAAACATGTTGTATATTACAATGCAATGCACGGGGACAACACAAGCTCAGTTTTTAGTGAAGTTACTAAAATCAAGCACATTGAGTTCATTCCGCAATCTATAAAATGTTGCCTCATCTAGCAGTTTAGTAAAGATGTCCGCCAATTGATCCTCGGTCCTTACACCTTCTAGTGATATATCATTTTTAGCAACATGATCTCTAAGAAAGTGATGGCGAATATCTATGTGCTTGGTGCGAGAGTGTTGAACCAGATTATTTGCAAGTTTTACCGCACTTTCATTGTCGCACAAAAGAGGTACTTTATCTAGAACTACACCATAGTCTAACAAAGTTTGTTTCATGTAAAGTATTTGTGCACAACAAGCACCCGCGGCAATGTATTCCGCTTTAGCGGTGGACAAAGCCACACTATTTTGTTTCTTAGAGGACCAAGACACAAGTGATCTACCAAGCAAATGGCACCCTCTGGATGTGCTTTTTCTATCAACTTTACAACCGGCATAGTCCGAATCGGAATAGCCAACTAATTCAAATATAGCTCCTTTAGGATACCAAGGACAATGCTTGGTGTGTGCTTAAGATACCTAAGGATTTTTTTACGGCAATTAAATGAGTTTCCTTAGGATTAACTTGAAATCTTGCACACATACACACACTAAACATGATGTCGGGCCTAGATGCGGTCAAATACAACAAGCTACCAATCATAGAGCGGTAGAGAGTTTGATCAACCGGGTTACCTCCCTCATCTAGGTCGAGATGTCTATTGATTGGCATTGGAGTCTTGATTGGCTTACATTCATCTATCTTGAATCTTTTGAGAAGATCATTAGTATATTTCTCTTGAGAGATAAAAATCCCTTCTCTCATTTGCTTAACTTGAAAACCAAGAAAGAATGTAAGCTCTCCAATCATTGACATCTCGAACTCTTTCGACATCAATTCACCAAACTCTTTGCATGAATCTTCATTTGATGATCCAAAGATGATATCATCAACATACACTTGACAAATGAAGATATGCCCATCAAGCTTCTTGGTGAATAGTGTGGTGTCGACCTTCCTAATGGTGAAGCCCTTCTCAATGAGGAAGTCCCAAAGGCGCTCATACCAAGCTCTTAGGGCTTGCTTAAGCCCATATAATGCCTTGGACAACCTATAAACATGATTAGGATATCTAGGGTCTTCAAACCCAGGAGGTTGATCAACATAGACTAGTTCATTAATAAAGCCATTTAAAAATGCACTTTTCATATCCATTTGATAAACTTTTATTTCATGATGTGATGTATATGCAAGGAGGATACGAATGGCTTCTAATCTTGCAACCGGGGCAAAGGTCTCTCCAAAATCCAAACCTTTAACTTAAGAGAACCCCTTTGCAACTAGTCTTGCCTTGTTCCTCACAACAATACATTGATCATCTTGCTTGTTTCGGAACACCCACTTTGTTCCAATGACTCTTGCACCTTTTGACCGCTCTTCAAGAGTCCAAACTTCATTGCAGGTGAAGTTGTTCAACTCTTCATGCATGTCATTGATCCAATCCAGATGTTGAAGAGCTTCCTCTATCTTAGTAGGCTCAAAGCAAGAGATAAAAGAGTGATGAGCAATAAATGAAGTAAGTTTTTGAGATCGAGTCATTACACCCTTTGATGGACTTCCTATGATAAGATCTTGTGGATGATCTTGAAGTAGGGGTGTATTTCTTCTATTGACCACTTGAGGGGGAGGTTGTGGAGTATCAATATCTTGTGCTTGTACCACCATTTGTTTATGGGAGACATGAGTATCTTCATTTTCTACTCTCCCAACTTTTTCATCATCTTGTGGCACACTTGATGAAGAAGGTAGATCAATCACTTGTACATCATCTTTAGGCTTGATGTCTCCAACCATAATGTTCTTCATAGCCTCTCTCAATGGTTCATCACCTACATCATCAAGATTCTCATATGCTCCTTGGGAGTCGTTAGATTCGTCAAATTCCATATCATATGTTTCTTCAACCAAGCCGGTGGCATGATTAAATACTCTATATGCTTTGGACTTTGATGAGTAACCAACAAGAAAACCTAATATCACAACGTCTTTGAAACTTCCCTAGGTGTTGTCGCTTCTTGTAGATGTAGCATTTGCAACCAAACACCCTAAAGAAGGAGACGTCCGGCTTCTTCCCATTGAGCAACTCATAAGGTGTCTTGCCAAGAAACTTTTGAAGGAATAGGACAGTTGGATGCATAGCATGTGGTGTTGATTGCTTCTGCCCATAGAGCTTCGGGGGTGTTGTACTCATCAAGCATTGTTCTTGCAAGAGTGATCAATGTCCTGGTTCTTCCTCTCAGCTACACCATTTTGTTGAGGAGTGTATGTTGCGGAGACTTCATGTTTGATTCCAACTTCATCACAATAAGCTTCTATGTTTGTGTTGTCAAACTCTTTCCTATTGTCACTTCTTATCTTCTTGAGCTTCACTTCAAATTCATTTTGTGCTCTCTTGGCAAACTTCTTGAAGCAAGATGCAACTTTGGATTTGTCATGAAGGAAGAATACTCATGTATACCTTGAATAATCATCAACAATCACAAGACAATAAAGATTTTCTTCCAAACCCTTATATGTTGTTGGTCCAAATAAATCCATGTGGAGGAGTTTTAGCACTCTTGCGGTTGACATGAAAGCTTTTGTTGGATGGATATTTGCAACTTACTTGCCGGCTTGACATGCACTACAAAGCTTGTCCTTCTCAAACTTCACATCCTTCAACCCTCTCACCAAATCATTCTTCATAAGCTTCTTGAGTGAGCTCATCCCAACATGAGCAAGTCTTCTATGCCATAGCCACCCAAGTGTTGTTTTGGTGAATAGGCATGTCTTCAAGTTTGCATCTTTAGAGGTGAAGTCCACTAGATATAGGTTGTTGTATCTAAATCCTTTGAATATCACATGATCATCATCCTTCTTGGATACAACAACCTCCTTCTCGATAAATAAGCATTGGAAGCCAAGATCACACAATTGTCCAACGGATAGCAAGTTAAAACTCAATGAAGCAACATATAGCACATTGGAGATGGAATGATCATTTGATATTGCCACTTTGCCCAATCCTTTGACCTTGCCCTTTGAGTTATCTCCAAATGTAATTCTTTCTTGCCCATCTACTTCTTCATCAAGTGAGGTGAACATACAAGGATCACTGGTCATATGTTGTGTGCAACCACTATCAATAACCCAATGACTTCCACCGGTCTTGTAGTTCACCTACACATAAGAGATCAAGCTTTAGGAACCCAAACTTGTTGAGGGCCCTTCACCTTCTCAACAAGTGACTTTGCAACCCAAATTTTCTTAGGCCTATTCTTATTTGGAGGTCCTAAGAACATCACTTTCATCTTTCCACTAGAATCCTTTCTAAGTATGTAGTGAGCATTGAAGGCAAATGGTCTAGCATGCTTGGGCAAGGGTTGTGGTGGTAGAGTTTGGCACTCATGAGCAAAGTGGCCTTCTTGTCCACACTCAAAGCATCTCTTTGGCTTTGGCTTTGATTGTTGTTATTGAGCTTGAGCCTTCTTCTCTTTGTTTGCCATGTACCCAATGCCACTTCTATCCATCTTTATGACGGTGTTCATTAGAAGCTCACTTTGAAGATACTTGCCTCTAGTGAACTTGCTCAATCCAATTTTGAGATGCTCTTTCTCCAACTTGAGCTTCTTATGTTCTTCCTTGAGAGCATCATTGTTCTTTTCTTCCTTGAGCTTCTTGTTCTCATCTTTGAACTTCTCATTCTCAAGGATCAAACCATCATCATGAACAATAGTTTCTAGCACAATAGACTTGGTGGTTTTGAGTTCTTCAAGATCTTTCTTGAGCTTTGCATTGTCATTCTTGAGCTTGACAAACTCATCATAGTCATCGGCTTCAACCACTTGCTTGCCCTTGTTATTAGAACTTTGCTCAATGCTCTCAATAATCAAGTCATCATATGATGTAGCTCTATCAATCTTAACAACATCATTAGTAGCATCATGTGGCTCATTGGATAAGAATTTCTGAGCAATAACAAGAGTATCATGATTCACCTTAAGAGTGGTATATTCTTCTCTTAGCTTGTTGTGGCTAGTGATGAGCTCATTATGTGTCCTCTCAAGTTTATCATGTTTATCTTTAAGCTCTTTCTTAGAAGATTTGAGCTCCTTGAGTTTAGATGTTATAGCATCATTTGCTTCTCTAAGCTCAACACCAGCCTTTTCGGCTATATCACATTTTTCTAAAAGTGCATCATTTTTAGCCTCTAGCTTTTCATTTTTAGCTCTAGTCTTTATAATGATCTTAGTGTATTGTTTTAGCAATCTAGCAAGATCATCATAAGTAGGTGATTCATATTCATCATCATCACTATCTCTATCATTATCACTAGCATGCTCATCATCACTACTATCATCATTGTTTGATACCTTACGATCACCCTTGGCCATAAGGCATAGGTGTGTAGAGGATGATGGCGGTGATGGCGATGAAGATGATGAGTCAATAGCAATGGCGGCCACCTTCTCGTTATCACTTTCATCATCGGATGATCCACTAGATGAATCAATGTCCGTGAGCCAATCACCGATGATGTAAGCCTTTCCACTCTTCTTCTTCTTGTGGAAGTCCTTCTTCTTGCCATCTCTCTTCTTGTATGGCTTGTTCTTTTTCTTCTCATCTTCATCTTCATTGCTTGAGTCATCTTTCTTGCCCTTGTTCTTGTTCTTGAACTTGTCTTTCTTGGGCTTAGTGCATTGGTGTGCTAGATGACCAAGTTCTCCACAATTGAAGCAATCCATCTCGGAGATTGCCTTCCTTCTAGAGCTAGTGAAGAACTTCTTCTTCTTGCCATCAAACTTGATGCCACTCTTGTTGAGCTTCTTTAGCATTTTGGTAGTCTTCTTCACCATGAGAGCAAGACTTTCATCATCAACTTCATCTTCACTTGAGCTCTCATACTCAAGTCTTGCTTTGCCCTTCTCTTGGCTAGCTTTGAATGCTAAATCCTTATCTTTCTTCTTGGTAGAGGATGAGCCATCTTGTGGCATGATGTGTATGTACATCTCATGAGCATTGATCTTTCCTAAGATTTGTGTCGGTGTAGTGGTGGAAAGATCACCTTGATGTAGCATGGTCACAATATGCTCATATTTTTCAATGGGGAGGACACTCAAGATCTTTCTTACAACATTGGATGGATGCATTTGAGTAAGTCCAAGCCCATTGACTTCCTCTACAAGAACATTCAAACATGAATATATTTCATTAGCACATTCTTTATGAAGCATTTCAAAAGAGTTGAGCTTTTTCATGACAAGATGATAGCGTTCCTTACGCTCACTCTTAGTTCCCTCATGGTGCGCACAAATGTTCGACCATAGTGCATGGGCGTCTTTGTGGTTCCTCACCCGATTAAACACATCTTTGCAAAGGCCTCTAAAGATGGTGTTTTGAGCCTTTGCATTCCACTTCTCATAATTAACCTCATCGCCTTATAGGTTACTAGCATCCAGAGATTTTGGAAAGCCTTGTGAGGTGGCTCTAAGTATACCAACATCTAGAGCCTCTAGATACGCCTCCATGCGAATTTTCCAATAAGGAAAGTCATCTCCCTCAAAGATAGGAGGAGGTCCATCCCCATGAGACATCTTGCTCTAGGCGGTTAAGCCTAAAAATGTGAGCACAAGGCTCTGATACCAATTAAAAGGATCAAGATACCCAAGAGGGGGGTGAATTGGGCTAATTCTAAATTTCTTTGCAATAATTAAATCCTATGGTTAGCCCAATTAACCCCTTGTGCCTAGAAAGTGTTCCTAATTGTTCTACCGCACAAAAGACTTGCAACCTAAGTTCCAATCCTACTCTAGCATGGCAATTCTAAGAATGTAAAAACATAAATTGAATTGCTCAAAGTAAATAGAGAGGAAGGAATGCGGTGATGTTTTGCCGAGGTATCGGAGAGTCGCCACTCCCCACTAGTCCTCGTTGGAGCACCCGCGCAAGGGTGTAGCTCCCCCTTGATTCATGCAAGGATCAAGTGCTCTCTACGGGTTGATTCTTCGACACTCCGTCGCGGTGAATCACCCACAACCGCTCACAACTTGAGTTGGGTCACCCACAAGCTCCGCCGGGTGATCACCGAACTCCCAATCACCACCAAGCCGTCTAGGTGATAGCGATCACCAAGAGTAACAAGCACGAACTCTCACTTGACCACGATAAGCCTAATGAGAAGGTGGATGCACACTTTGCTACTCTTGATCTTCACTAATGAGGGCTCTCTTTGGGATTCTTAAATCTCAATCACCTCACTAGGACCTTGCTCTTCTTAGCACTCTCTAAGGTGTTTCTCAGCTGTTGGAAAGAGCAAAAGTACCCCCACACACGAGTGGAGGTTGTATTTATAACACTGGCTAAAAAACGAACCGTTATGTGCCTCTACGGGGTGATCGGACGCTCTGGTCATGTTGACTAAACGCTCCAGTCAGTATACCCTGAACTCCAGTGTTTATAGTGTGACCGGACGCTGGCCAGCGTTCGGTCAGCACTGACCGGACATGTTCGGTCGTGATTTTCCCTCTCTGGAACCTTACTGGAGTCGACCAGACGCTGGCCCTCAGCGTCCGGTACAATGACCTAGCAGCATCCGGTCACTTCCAAACGCTTTCACCTTGGTCAAATGAACTGACCGGACCCTAAGCCAGTGTCCGGTCACACCAGAGCCAGCGTCCGGTCAGTATTTGGCCCTCCATTCACTTCCAACTCTCGAACATATATGAATGAAGTTTGCTCCAATGGATCATAGGGCTGTTGTGGAGCTACCTAGTGCTAGTTTTAATAAGTGTACACCACACCTAACTCACTAGACTCACCTAGGTCAAGCTACCCATTCAAACCCCCATTAATAGTACAGCCAAAGGAAAAACAAAGTCCTAAACTACTATAAGTGTCTCTCCAACTCCAATTGACACTTAGAACTAGTCCATCCTTAACCTTGTCGTCCATCCTTTGAAAACCGAAACGATTTCCATCGTAGAGGCATGACAACCATGATTGCACAATCGATCTCCATTACCGTGACCTAACTCAATTGTTTCTGCAAAACACACGTTAGTCACAGTAATCACGTATTGTCATTAATCACCGAAACCCAACTAGGGGCCTAGATGCTTTCAGCCGGATCCGTCCTCCTGCGCCTGTGGCCACGGCCATGGACTATCATGTCGTGGTTCTACCACACTTGTGGCGCCGTCGAGGAGAGAGACGACGAAAAGAGGACGCATATCTGGGTTCCCTCTCTCCTTCTACACAAAATAGGTGCTCACTTTGCCTATTCTGTTGGACGGTGTTTTTTCACTGTACCGAACCCAAAATGGGTTTGGGTAGCGGTATGCGTGGTTTGTTGGAGACAGTCTCAGGGCATCACTATGCAAATATGCATGCTCGCTGCACCGCGCTAGCGCACTACTGTACACTACTCCCTGCTCCTAGTGCAACCCAACTATAGAATGTAGGGATGGAATTTCCATTTTGGCCCCGTTCGCTTCGTTGAAAAAAAACAAGCCGAAACACTATTCCAGCTTATTTGTTGTGAGAGAAAAACACTGTTCTGGCTGAAAAACAAGCTAAAAAGACGGATTATAAGAGAAGCGAACAGGGCCAAATCTTTGGTTGCAGCGTTAATACGTCCACATTCATGGCAACTGATAATTCTGCCTCTAGTTTCTTTAACTTTATGATCTTGCCACTCCGATTTTAAAATGAAGGGAGACTTCACCTCTATTCTATGATACCAAAATAAAGGAAAATTTTACCTCTATTATGTGAAGTCTTCTTATCTTTGTTCATTTTTGAACAAAAGGACAAGTTTACGCATGTGATTTTGCCTCTATTTTATTTTACTCTTTGTGTTTTTATCCCTATTTTTAGGTTAACGCTTTGCCAAATTTGATACGGATTAGACAATTCAATCAATGCAAAACTTGACAAATTTTAGACAAAAGCCGACAACATTTTAACTAAAAATCCATATAAACACAAATTAATACCACACATAGCATTGGCATCATACAGCGCATTCAACATAAAAATAACATTTTTATCACACCTAGCATTAGTGTCAACATACCAGGTCACATTAGTAGTTGAACTTGGGAATTGTGAACCCCTTGGTAGCACACCACATATTCTTGCCATAAAGCTATGCATGTCAACACCCTTTCCTGGTAAAGTTCTACCCTGCCACCACGACTTTGGATCATCATCTAGCAAGCTAAAAAATTAAAGGACCAAACTCTAACAACTACTTTTTAACTCCATGTGATTTGGCCTACAAATCACATCAGCGAATTAAAGAGGTTAATAAGCATCTAGAGACTGCTGCTATTTCACGCTAATAAAGCACCCATCACAAAGATTGAAGTACCTGGCCTCTTCCATGGTTAGTGCCTCGTATGTTTCCATGCCCATCGGCCATGAGGGACCGACTGCTTGCTTGCCTACTGTGCTCGGCCGGCCACCACACGCCCGCCAAATGCACCCGGCCGCCTACCCCGCCTCCCATGCGCGGCCGGCTGACGGCCCTTGGGCCATTTGCCCGCTCACCTCCCATGCCCAGCCTCTATACCCCGCTCCCGCCGCTGCCTCCAAATCATGCTAGGGTTTCATGGTTTAGGAAGGAGCAAGAATGACTGGACATAAGTTTTTTAAAAAGAATGATTGAACGTGTGAATCACTACTACAATCCACTTGTTTCCCTAGAGTTCCAATTCCTAGGGAAACGGCCAAAAACCGTAGGGAAACCATTTCCCTAGGGTGTTTCGTAGGAAACGTTTCCTAGGGCATGTTTTGACGGGAAATAGGTTAGTGCCCTACGGTTTCCTAGGAAACCGTAGGGGCTCTTTGTTTCCCTAGGAAACACGTTTGTAGGGAAATCTACTAACACCACCATGATCCATCCTACCAATAAAGGTGCTTTCTCTAGGACTTTAAATAATCCATAGGGAACTAATCCTACATGAAAAGTTGCTATCCCTAGGAACAAGATCTGTAGGGAAATTTTATTGCATGGTGAATTGTAATTTGTATGCATATTTGTATTTGAATTTAAATACAAAATTCAAATTCTACCACATGGACACGATCCAATGAGCATCGATTACGTGCATTCATTAACACATATATTGCAGTATCATAATAAAATTATGACGTTCACTAATACATTACAGCTACTAGGCCTCAAAACAATCAAACACTTGATCCAAAAGGAGTTCTTGTCCAATCCATGGATTTTATGGCAACAAAACATAACTGCATGTTGTCCAAGCCATGTTTTAGCAACAAAAGAATGGAAATTCATCCTGCGGCGGAGAGTAGGTACCACCACCACTTGTAGTTGTTGTATTTTCATGGCCACATGTGGTAGAACAACCTGAAATAACACGCTTACGGGGGTGCTCGTCACCCACTAGATAATAAGCACCCTGAAAGCAAGCTACAGTGGGTGGTATCCGTCGGGCACACCCCAAGGGAGAACCCAAAAGATCCCCATTTTTTCCAAGGATCCAATAATGAGAACGAATTATAATACTTGTCCATTTCATACCTCAGAGTTTCTTAAAATTATATTATTACAATACCAAATGTCAGAGTGCGGAATGATAAACAACAGAATTTAAAAAACATCTAACGATAAAAATGAGGATTCGTCTGAGCCCACTAGAAGAATCCTCCACACAACGGTACTTGTCAAGCATCACCTACAACATGGGTAAATAAACCCTGAGTACACAATGTACTCGTAAGACTTATCCGACTAGTGGGAATAATTTCCAGACTCCAAGGGATATGAGAAGCTTTATGGTTTGCTGGTTTTCTTTTAGCAGAAAGCAATACTAATAGTGAGTCCTTATTTATGTTATTATTATCAGCCATATTAAGTTATTATCTAGCCAGTCTATATAAGCACTTGTTCTACTTTCAAGCAAGAGTTGAGCAATCAGTTCCATTTCTTCTCCTTTCAACTTTTAGTTCTTACTACGATGCTAGAGTTAAGACAAGTCATACCGACTTGGCGGTGATTCATGAACCAATGTGCCTAGCTGGGTGCCCCAAAAACACACGCCCTGCTTGTACCCCAGGCACAAGTAGGACTAACCCATCACCCCCCTGTCCTGGGTGTCCAAGTCCCCATCCAAACTTGGACTCCAAGCCCCCACTCCTGAGTCCTAGACTCAGTGCGATGCAAGGACCTCCACCATCCCCGCCTCCAATCAGTCGGTCTAGAAAGAGCCGAATCCACGACAAGAGAGCAACAAGTCTTCCCTATGCCCATAACCAAGTATGCGCTCAGGACAATAGATCTATGACTTGCCTAGTGTCCATTGCAATGATCGGTCCTTAACTAACACAAATAGGGAAAAAATGTAACCGAGTTATGACCTGTTGGCCACAGGACACAACCCCTTACACCCACTAGTACCCCAAACCATATCCCTACCCGGTCACCATTTCCTTTTCCACCATTTTATCATGAGTGGTCATATTTATCACCTAATTGCGAGTAACGATAGGTTACTCACGCTACCAGTATCCTAAGCATAGCAACTACTCGACCTATACTAGTAGGACTCATGGATAGATATATTCATGCATGTAGTTTCCATAAAATGCCTATAACTTAAATGTCCAGTGATCATAAAATGGCTCTGGGGCTCCCTCCTGCACGAGGATCTCCTCCTCATACTCCTCAATGACTTCATCGCACTCCTGTTCATCGATAGGCATGAATTCTACCAGCTCATGATCTACATGCATGAAATGATGATGCTATGCTTAGTAACATAACAACAACAACTCTTAAAATAAAAGTACATCTGTTTAACTACTAAGCTAGTGCTACCAACCACGGTGCTACGTTATCTATTGCTACCAATAACAAGTATGAAGTATGGCATACATTATTATAGCAACTACCAGTATTCTTACTCCTAATGTTGATTTACACAATATATATGATAAAGCAAGGATAATAGCTACTCTATTTATCATCCTACTCTAGGGCTACCAAATTTACAGCAAGTACATAATAATCTAGTGAGCCTACTATAAAATTTTCATAGCCATATCTATCACCAATCTACCACAAAAATTCCTACAATTTTTAATCCACATAATATTAAGCTCTCTAGTTTGAATTTATGACCCCACCATCGTCATAGCTAACTATAATCTAACTATACTAACAAGTAGATGGTATTTTTGCAAACCTAACAAATTGGCCTCACTATTTATGGACAACTACACAATTTACTACAATTTATCAAAGTTTAGCTAGAAATTATATTGAATAAATGTTGGTAATTCACTGGAGAATTGAAAAACAATTTCACCGCGTGACCCGCGAGTGACGGCTCGGCCCACCCTAGCTTCCCGCCAGTGCGCACATGTAGCAATCGGTGCGGCCCACTCAGCGTCGCGCGACGCGGCCCAACACAGGCTCCCTCCCCAACGGTGGACCTCTCCCTGCGACAGCGGACGCGTTCCTGTGAGCCAAAACACAAACAGTGTGAACCAGCTCACGGATAGGCAACAAAGACTCACCCCGAGTCTACCGGTCATGGTGGATTGATCGGTGATTGCCCGAGTGAACCTAGCCATGCGCACACGGCAGACCTTGCGACGGCGGCGATGGCGCGATAGCGGCGATAGCACTGGGCAGGCCATAGCAGGGCAAACTAGGGTGCGCACGTGGTAGAGTGAAGTAGGGCAAAGGTTTAGTGCCAAGGAAATGGACAGCGGTGGACGTGGGTTAGGGGAATTGCACGGCGCTGATGTGGGTCTTAAAATGACCGACGGCGATGGAACCGTCAAATTTAGGCTTGGCAACGGCCGACAGTAGCAGTGGACACTTTTGGCGTGTGGCTAAGTATTCACTCCATCCCTAGGCGCACGCAATCTCACTGCTTTGGTCGATGTAGCGTGTTGTCTCGGCGTGGTTCGGCGATAGAGGAACAGGGGAAAGTAGGCATGTTGGCTCGGTGTTGTCGCCGTAGAGGCTAGCAGGACAGGGGAGACAGTGGCGTAGCGTGGTAGTGGACATGGATGCGTTGGTGAAGTACGTAGCTGTCCCACACACGTGTAGCCATGGTGGGTCAACGGGAGCAGTGCCACGTGGTTTGATGGATGGTGCGCAGCGCGACCGAGGTGCCGTGCGACGTAATGGCGAGGTAGGGCAGCTAGGTCCACCAACGCGGTATGCGTACGTGCACGGGGTGCGTGGTACCATGTAGCAGCGATGGCATGAACTACAGCATGGGACCCGGTGACAAGTCTAGCCCGAGCATGGGTAGGGCGCAGGCAGCGTCGACGGTGCGAGCTACGCGTGGTGGCAGGTGACCGTGTCTAGCAGCGCAAGGGCCATGTGTGTGGGCGTGCTTGCACAGGCGCGGTGGTGAGGACACAGCTGGTGTGGTAGCGCACAGGGTAGGCCAGCAATGATGCTTGGCCAAGCAGAGGCGGTGACCACGGCCAGCGTTGGCTCCATTCACATTATGTGACATGCACGCTTTTTAAAGCTATTGAAAAATCCTACCCGATGATCCCGTAGCTAAACCGGCTCTTCTATCATCAAGAGGATACATAGGGCTATCAAACTAAGCCAAAACATCATGCCACTTCTAAACCCGATCGTTCTACAAAAATTGCCAAACATGGCTTCGTTGGCCCATTTATAGACTTACGCGAAATGACTAAACCTCGAACGGTTTCGCATTGAATTCCATTTCAGAGCTATTTGATATACTAGCTAGCGAACTTTGTCCTCGACCGCACGTATTTCATCACCGCCTACGAAGTTCAGGCTACCAACTTTACTATGTTCTGCCGATATGTTTCGTAGCATTTTTGTTCGATAAAAATTCACTTAGAACCCTAAACGATACAAAGAGACATGAAATGTAACATTTGTTTCTTGTCTCAAATGAACGTTTCACGTTCTGAATATCGATGTATACCCTATATTACACGCATTTACACACAAGTTGATGCTCATGTAGGGTTTAGCAAAAACTATACAATGTAACACCGAGAGTGTTACAAATCTACCCCCTAAAACAAAATCTCGACCTGAGATTTTAGGTGCCTAGTGTGAGAAGGAGATAGAAAATACATTTCAGTGCAGCAACTAACTATCGAAACCACAGAGGAGGTGGGGGTAATGCTTCAATAGGTAACTCTCTTGCTCCCACGTGGCCTCATCCTCTAAATGCTTTTGCCATTGCACTTTGTAGAACTTTACCACCCTATTCCACATCACTCTTACTTTCTCATCTAGGATTTTTGCAGGGTGCTCAACATAAGTCAAATCTGGTTGGAGTGGAAGCCTTTCAATTTCCACAGCTTCATCTAGAACCCGCAAACATTTCTTCAACTATGATACATGGAACACATTATGTATCACAGATAAAATATCGGGAAGCTATAGACGATACGCAACTGGGCTACACTGCTTCAAGACTTTGTAAGGACCCACGTATCGGGGAGCTAGCTTGCCATGGATACCAAACTGATGCACCCCTCTCATAGGAGACACCTTGAGGTACACATAATCCCCAACTTCAAACTCCAAAGGCCTTCTACGCTTGTCTGCCTAGGCTTTCTATCAGTTCTGAGCTGCCTTCAAATGACTTTGAATAAGGATGACTTGCTCATGAGCCTCCTTAATGAATTCTAGCCCAAAGTATCCACGGTCTCCCACTTCAACCCAATTGAGTGGTGTCCTACACTTTCTTCCATATAGAGCCTCAAATGGTGCCATGCAGATGCTTTATTGGTAGCTATTATTGTAAGAAAATTTAGCTAACTTCAGGCATCCATCCCACTTTTCAAAAAAAGAAATGGCACAAGCTCTCAACATGTCTTCAAGCACTTGATTGACCCTTTCAGTTTGGCCATCGGTCTAGGGGTGATAAGCTGAACTACGGAGGAGACTAGTTCCAAGACACTCCTAGAGTTGCTCCTAGAAGCGAGAGACAAAAACTGATCCCCTATCAAAGATGATAGTGAGGGGAACTCCATGTAGAGTCATAATCCTGTCCAAGTATAACTCAGCATACTATCTGGCAGAATATTTAGAATTCACTGGAAGGAAATGAGTGGACTTGGTGAGGTGATCCACAATGACCTAGATAGAGTTATAGCCCTTGGTTATGCGGGGTAAACCTACAATGAAATCCATGGAAATATCTTCCCACTTCCAAATAGGAATGAGCAAGGGCTGTAAATATCCTAGGGTGCGCATATGATCTACTTTAACCCTACCACAAATGTCGCACTCTGCGATGTGCCGAGTGATGTCCTGCTTTATGTTGGATCACTAGTACAAGTGGCATAGATCATGATACATCTTGTTGCTGCCAGGATGAATAGATAGCTTTGAATGGTGCACTTCATTCAAAATCTTTCTTCTCAGCTCCTCACTGAATGGAACCACCAGCCTATCCTTGTATCTTACTACACCATGCTCATCAAGCCACGCCCTTCGATAATCAATTTTTTGATGTGGGGAATTTCTTCGGAGTCTTCCTTTTGCTCCCGAATAATCTGCTCCAGCAATTTTAAGGTCAATGCAATGTGAGCCAACACCTCTATGTGGTCGAGAGACAAAGGTGTTTCCTCAACCTGGTGTGACTTTTGGCTCAACGCATCAGCCACTACATTGGCCTTTCTTGGGTGATAATGGACTTCCAAGTTGTAATCCTTTATCAATTCTAACCATCTCCTTTACCTCATATTTAGCTCTGACTGAGTGAAAATATACTTGAGTCTCTTGTGATCCATAAAGATATGCACTTTGTTACCCAACAGATAGTGCCTCGAAATCTTTGAAGCATGGACCATAGCAGCCAGGTCTAAGTCATGGGTGGGGTAATACACCTCATGCTTTTTTAGTTGGCACGAAGCATAAGCTACCACATGCCCATCTTGCATAAGCACACACCCTAGCCCCATCTTCGAGGCATCATAATATACATCAAAGGGTTGGTCAATATCTGGTTAGGTCAACATAGGAGCAGTGGTTAGAAATGTCTTTAGAGCTTGGAAAGCTTCTTCACAGGCGGGGATCCAATCAAACTTTGCTTCTTTTTGGAGCAGCTTGGTCATTGGCTGGGCTATCTTAGAGAAATCCAGGATGAAACACCGATAGTACCCAGCTAGACCAAGGAACTGACGAATCTAGTGCACAGACTTGGGGGACTTCTAATCCAACACATCTTGCACCTTGCTGGGATCTACCGAAATGCCATCAGGTGTCAACACATGCCTCAAAAACTACACTCGATCTAGCCAAAATTTGCACTTGCTGAATTTAGCATACAACTTGTGCTCCCTTAGTCAAGCCAGTACTATCCGTAGGTGTTGGCCATGCTCTTCATCATTCTTGGAATATATCAGGATATCATAAATGAATACCACAAACTTGTCTAGCTCCGGCATAAAGATTGAATTCATCATGTACATGAAGAATGTAGGAGCATTAGTGAGATCAAAAGACATTACTAGGTACTCATACAGCCCATACCTAGTAGAAAAAGCTCTCTTTGGTATATCATGTGGTCTGATCTTAATCTGATGATAGCCTGATCGGAGGTCAATCTTCGAGAACACCTTGGCATCGACTAATTGGTCGAACAAAGTATCTATGTGGAGCAAAGGGTACTTGTTCTTAACTATTATGTCATTACGAGGATGGTAATCCACACACATCGATAGAGTATCATCCTTCTTCTTCACAAAAATGGCTGGGCAACCTCATGGTGAAGAACTAGGATGGATGAAACATTTTTCCATCAACTCTTTCAGCTACTTCTTCATCTCAGCCAATTCTTCATCTCAGCCAATTCCCTTGGAGCCATGTGGTACGGGCGTATGGAGATAGGAGCAGTACCAGGCTCTAGCTTAATGGAGAATTCTACCTCTCTATCTGGTGGCAACCCAAGAAGATCTTTAGGAAAAATGTCCGGGAACTCATATACCACAGGGATGGGGGTAAGATCAAGAGACGCTTCTGCATGGGCAGCAACATGTAAGACTGGATCTGAGGGTACTAGAAGAGACATCCTATCCTTAGAAGAAGGAAGCCGTAACTTGACACTTCTCCGCTTCATATCCAAGACTACCCCATACACCCGCAACTAGTTCATTCCAAGAATAGCATCAATGCCTTGCCCAAGCATTTCCATGAACTGTAGGTGGTAAGTGTGGGTGGCTAATATCATGCTTACTATGTCCGTTCGGGTATTGATGAACATTTGCAAACCTGCAGTATGGATTCTATAAGCATACGGTATAGCCATAAGTGGTAAGTTGTGCTAGTCTACAAATCCCATGTTCATAAAGGAATGTGATGCTCTAGAATCAAACAACACATAAGCTAGATGGGAATCGATGGTAAACATACCAGCCATCACCGGTTCCTGCAGCAATATCTACTCAGCATCTGTGAAATGCACCTATCCAGGTCTGTTGGGCACTTTCTTCTTGATTACGGTCCTCCTGACAAGCCTGGAGTTCACCGATGGTTGAGCAGACTGAGCTGACTGATTCTAGGGACATGCTCAGGCATAGTGGCCATCTTTGCCACACTTGAAGCAAGCACCAGGCTTGTTCCCAAATCCCTGGTGAGGTGGAACCTATTATCCCTGAGGCTGCTGAGGCTGCACCTGCTGAGTGGGTGCACGATACTATGTGGAAGAAGTCTACTAGGGATGCCGAAATGAAGGCCCACCTAATGATTGATAGGGCCCCCACCGGACAACTTGTACCTTCTGAGTATGAGGGTGGTTGGAAGACCCCGTAGCCACCCGCTTCCTCTTCCACTCTGCCTAGGAATCCCGCTACAAGCCCTCCATGGCAATGGCAACATTCATTAGTGCCCTGAAGGTCTGATAGTTCACTGTGTACAGCTTCTCCTAAAGGATATAAGAGAGGCCACGAAAGAAGTGGCCCTTCTTCTTCTCATCAGTGTCCACATGAATGCTAGCATACTAGGACAAGTGATTGAACTTATTAAGATAATCCATCATTGTCATACTCCCCTAGCGTAGCTCTAACAACTCAGTCAGCTTCCGGTTGATGACACCAGCAGGAATATAGAACTCTCTGAATGCTGTGGTGAACTCCTGCTAGGTTGCCGGATGATCTGGCTGCTGCATGGCATGGAAGGTATCCCACCATGCACTTATGGACCCCAATAGCTGTTGCGCTGCAAAGCGCACTTTCTGCTCGTCGGCTACATTGAGCAACAGAAACTTATGCTCTAGAATGTGAAGCCAGTGCTCCACATCTAGAGGCTCATCTGTTGGCGTGAAGGTGGGTGGGTGGGTCTTGAGGAACTCCTGGTAAGAGGAGGGTCCCTCAGGATGGCAGGCACCACCCCCGTTCCCACCATTGCCCCCATGGCCTCAGTGGGTGAAGCCAGCAACAGCTTGTGCCATTATCTCCATGGCACGGGCTGACTCTCAACAAGCAACCAATAGCTCTGCCATCATCTCTGCGTGAGTCATTGGAGGCAGCGGTGGTGGTGGAGGAGGAGCCAGAAGGGGAGCTCCATGGCTCTCCCCATTGTGCTCATGGCCCTAGTCGCTCTCGCCTTGGCCCTCGCCAAGACCGTGAGCCGCCCCAGCACTGGTCCTCTCACATCCGGACCTTAGATTCATCTATAAGAGATAGGAACCATCCATGTAAAACAACCTTCTCGGTCAGGAGCAAGGGATTAGACAAATGACAACACATTTAATTAAAGCATTCTTTTAATTAAGCCTATCACTTTACTAATCCAATTATATGTGTAGGGGGGTTTTAGTTTAAGCAAAATGCTACTATCATGATGCATGTATCGTCCTATACGTTCACTCAAGCCAGAATATAGCGGCATTTATAAAAAAATTTGGCACATCGCACACTCACTTTCCGTATGCTAGACGATTCCTTATGCAACATAGGTTAGTGTACCTGTAGAAAACTGATTAGATAAAACCAGTGTCGCTATCATAGATAGACCATATTGCTATGGCTTATACTTATTTACATAATGTAATCGCATCCTACTTTTCACAAAACTTTTGTTGGTCAAATTTTTAAGTTTTGAAAAAGAGTGATGAACTCGTAACCATTATTGGCTCTAGTACCATATGTGGCAGAACCGCCTAAAATAACACGCTTACGGGGGTGCTCATCTCTCACCAGACACTAAGCACCCTGAAAGCAAGCTACAACGAGCGGTATCCGTCGGGCACACCCCAAGGGAGAACCTGAAAGATCCACATTTTTCTCAAGGATCCAATAATGAGAACGAATTACAATACTTGTCCATTTCATACATCAGAGTTTCTTAAAATTACATTATTACAACACCAAATGTCAGAGTGCAGAATGATAAACAGCGGAATTTGAAATAAACGTCTAACTATAAAAACAAGGATACATCTGAGTCCACCAGAAGAATCCTCCACACAATGGTACTTGTCAAGCATCACCTACAACAAGGGTAAATAAACCCTGAGTACACAATGTACTCACAAGACTTATCTGACTAGTGGGAATAATTTTCTGACTCCAAAGGATATGAGAAGATTTATTGTTTGCTGGTTTTCTTTTAGCAGAAAGCAATACTAATAGTGAGTCCTTATTTATGTTATTATTATCAGCCGTATTAAGTTATTATCTAGCCAGTCTATATAAGCACATATTCTACTTTCAAGCAAGAGTTGAGCAATCAGTTCCATTTCTTCTCCTTTCAACTTTTAGTTCTTACTACGATGCTAGAGTTAAGACAAGTCGTACCAACTCGCCTGTGATTCGTGAACCAATGTGCCCAGCTGGGTGCCCTAAAAACACACACTCTGCTTGTACCCTAGGCACAAGCAAGACTAACCCATCACCCTCCTATCCTAGGTGTCCAGGTCCCCGTCCAAACTTGGACTCCAAGCCCTCACTCCTAAGTCCCAGACTTAGTGCAGTGCAAGGACCTCCACTATCTCCACCTCAAATCAGTCGATCCAGAAAGAGCCAGATCCACGACAAGAGAACAACAACTCTTCCCTACGCCTATACCTAAGTATGCGCTCGGGATAATAGATCTGTGACTTGCCTAGCGTCTATTGTAATGATCGGTCCTTAACTGACACAAACAGATGAAAAAGTGTAACCTGAGCTATGCCCTGTTGGCCGTAGGACACAACCCCTTACACCCACCAGTACCCCAAACCATATCCCTACCCGGTCACCATTTCTTTTCCACTATTTTATCATGAGTGATCATATTTATCACCTAATTGCGAGTAACGATAGGTTACTCACGCTACTGGTATCCTGAGCATAGCAACTACTCGACCTATACTAGTAGGACTCATGGATAGATATATTCATGCATGTAGTTTTTATAAAATGCCTATAACTTAAATGCACATATATATATATAGGGGTTATGCATCGGGCTTGCCTTGGGCAGGCGATGGGTCAGTAAGGTTAGCACCAAACGGCTCTGGGGCTCCCTCCTGCATGAGGATCTCCTCCTCGTACTCCTCAATGACTTCGTCGCACTCCTATTTGTCAACGGACACGAATTCTACCAGCTCGTGATCTACATGCATAAAATGATGATGCCATGCTTAGTAACATAACAACAACAACTCTTAAAATAAAAGTACATCTGTTTAACTACTAAGCTAGTGCTACCAACCACAGTGCTACGTTATCTATTGCTACCAATAACAAGTATGAAGTATGGCATATATTATTATAGCAACTACCGGTATTCTTACTCCTAATGTTGATTTACGCTATATATATGATAAAGCAAGGATAATAGCTACTCTATTTATTATCCTACTCTAGGGCTACCAAATTTACAGCAAGTACATAATAATCTAGTGAGCCTACTGTAAAATTTTCATAGCCATATCTATCACCAATCTACCACAAAAATTCCTACAATTTTTAATCCACATAATATTAAGCTCTCTAGTTTGAATTTATGACCACACCATTGTCATAGCTAACTGTAATCTAACTGTACTAACAAGTAGATGGTATTTTTACAAACCTAACAAAATTGGTCTCACTATTTATGGACAACTACACAATTTACTACAATTTATCAAAGTTCAGCTAGAAATTATATTGAATAAACGTTGGTAATTCACTGGAGAATTAAAAAATGATTTCACCGCATGGCCCGCGAGCGATGGCTCGGCCCACCCTGGCTTCCGGCCCGTGCGCACACGCAGCAACCGGCGCGGCCCACTCGGCGTCGCACGATGCGGCCCAACGTAGGCGGCCCACAGCGGAGCCGCGTGCAGCTGGCTTTTTAGCGAAAACCCCCTGTTCTCTACCATATTCGCACAACCCACTTGAGTACTATTTCACCGAGTCATAGATTTTTCATCTACCACCCTCCCCTTTCCCTTCTTCACCATGGCCACATCCTCCGGCACCCATGCGCGCACCGACGCGACGACACAGGCAATGGGCGGCTACGCTGGCCATACCTGACCCTCCAATTCCTATCTAAGGAGCCAATGCTCTCCTTGATGTCAACGCGATGTGGTTGGAGGCGATACGGTGAACAGGGATGCTATCCGAGCTCCCTCCAGCAGTGGACCTCTCCCTACGACGGCGGACGCGTTCCCATGAGCCAAAACATAGATAGCGTGAACCATCTCACGGATAGGCAATAGATACTCACCCCGAGTCTACTGGTCATGGTGGATTGACCGGTGACTGCCCGAGTGAACCTGGCCACGCACACCCGGTAGACCTTGTGACAGCGGCAATGGCGCGACAGCGGCGGCAGCGCTGGGCAGGCCGTAGCAGGGTGAACTGGGGCACGCACATGGTAGAGTGAAGCAGGGCAAAGGTTCAGTGCCAAGGAAATGGATAGCGATGGATGTGGGCTAGGGGAATTGCATGACGCTGCTGCGGGTCTTAAAATGACCGACGATGATGGAACCGTCAAATTTAGGCTTGGCAACGGCTGGCAGTAGCAATGGACACTTTTGGCGTGTGGCTAAGTATTCACTCCATCCCTAGGCGCACGCAATCTCACTTCTTTGGCCGACGCTGTGTGCTGTCTCAGCACAGCCCGGGGATAGAGGAATAGGGGAAAGTAGGCACGTCGGCTCGACATTGTCGCTGGAAAGGCTGGCAGGTTAGGGGAGACAGTGGCGTAGCGTGGCAGTGGACACGGACGCGCTAGCGAAGTAGACAGTCGTCCCATGCGCGTGCAGCCGAGTTGGGCCAATGGGAGAAGTGCCACGTGGTTCGATGGACGGTGCGCAGCGTGACCGGGGTGCCATGCGACGCGACGGCGAGGCAGGGCAGCTAGGTCCACCGGCGTGGTGCGCGCACATGGGCGGGGTGCGTGGTACCATGTAGCAGCGATGACGTGAGCTCCAGCATGGGACCCGGTGGCAAGTCCGGTCTGAGCGTGGGCAGGACGCGGGCAGCAGCGACGGTGCGAGCTGCGCGCCAGCGCGTGGTGGTAGGCGGCCGTGGCCAGCAGCGCAAGGGCCACAGGCGCGACGGTGAGGATGCGGCTGATGCAGCAGCGCGTGCAGGGCAGGCTAGCAACGGTGCCCGGCTGAGCAGAGGCGGTGACCATGGCCAGCGCTAGCTCCGTTCACATTATGTGACATGCACGCTTGTTAAAGCTATTGAAAAATCCTACCCGATGATCCCATAGCTAAACCATCTCTTCTATCCTCAAGAGGGTACATAGAGCTATCGAACTAAGCCAAAACATCATGCCACTTCTTAACCCAATCGTTCTACAAAAATTGCCGAACATGGCTTCGTCGACCCATTTACATACTTACGCGAAATGACTAAACCTCGAACGGTTTTGCATTGAATTCCATTTTCGAGCTATTTGATATACTAGCTAGCGAACTTCGTCCTCGACCGCACGTATTTCATCACTGCCTACGAAGTTCGGGCTACCAACTTTACTACGTTCCGCCGATACACTCCGTAGCATTTCTGTTCGATAAAAATTCACTTAGAACCCTAAATGATACAAAGAGACATGAAATGTAACTTTTGTTTCTTGTTTCAAATGAACGCTTCATGTTCCGAATATCAATGTATACCCTATATTACATGCATTTACACACAAGTTGATGCTCATGCAGGGTTTAGCAAAAACTGTACAACGTAACACCGAGAGTGTTACACCACGGAATCTTCCCAAAGTAATTCTACTCAATGTTTCATCAGGAGTTTGTATTCCAATGGAAGAGCCACCAGTACAAGCCTATTCAGTTAAACAAGGAAAATAATTAAATAAGTAGAAGTGTGAGGAAAAATTATAACAAGTTTGAATATATATTGCACTGAAAGGTAATACCAAAGTTCTAGGTCCTGTACATGTGAGGTACAACTGATATTACTAAGCCAAATATAGGCTAGTTATGCAGCTGACATTACTAAGCCAAACATAATAAACTAGTTGAAATGTACTACTTGTGTGAATGACATTACAGCTGACACTACTAAGCCATATCTGACTAGCAAACACAATGTTCTACCGGAGAAATAATGCACATACCAAGCAGGTGAAACTCTACAGGACTACTAGATAGAAACCTCAAGTCCTAGTGCACATACAAAGATAAAAAAATAAGCATGCTAATCATCAAACTTACATTGTTGGGAGAGGGATTTGAAGATGGTGGATCGGCATATATACAGGAGGCGCGGGTCGGGGAGGCAGAGGAGGAGGAACTAATGTTGCAGGCATACCAGTGTGCTGAACAACACTCTGCATTTCAACAATCCAATCCAATGTATACTAATTAAAAAGTTGTTCATGGGCACTACTAAGATGAATAAGGATGCACGTGAGATGTCGCCTCCATAAACTTTTGGATGTTCTCATTGTGAGCATGCACCATTCTACCCCATTCCAACATATTTTGGGCATATTCCTTGGCCACATGACTATCATGAGCTTCCTTACTTGATCGTTCCTCTTCCTCTTGGCGTTGACGTCTAGCAGCCACTGCACAGGCATGACTTCTCCTTAAGTCAGGGAGGACATCTTTGTCATTGATCATTCCATTAAATGTGGACCATTTTCCATGTGGGCGACCACAAGAGCATTCATAAAGAGCTCTAGCATCCACTAGAGAATGCAACCAATCAAAATCTGGTCCATTTAACTCAATGGCCTCGGCTTTGTATTTATCCTGTACCATATAAATTAATGTGTGAATAGTTGCTAAAGGATTAAGAAGGATCAGTAGAAAAGTGGATTTTTTGCTTCAAATAAAAAAAAATTGTATACATGGCATCTACTGGCGGATCAACCTATTATGTACGTATGTATGATGTGAACAAAATATTAACAGCAACCAAACAAAACATTAACTGCAATATTAGGATCTTCATCTCGCACTTACCAAGCATGCAGTTGCTTCTTCAGTGTTTAGTGAAGTAATATCTTCAGGATTTGAACCTCTATGTGTATGGACCCATGCCTCGATATTAGATATTGGTCTTCCTAATTTCTTTGACTATAACAAAAAGAATCTAAATTTAATAGTGTTGCTGTAAAAAAAATACCAATAGAACTTTAGTAATTGGACACTAACCAATTTTTGCCTTATTGCTGCAATAGAGTTAGATCCTCCCTTGTGAGGTTTAAATTTGTGGCTATAGCGATTTGCCTGGTCTAGAAAAGCATTTGTATTTCGCACCCATTCCAAGGAATGACAACCATTGTCATTCCAGCCTTCATACATCCAACTATGGTCTTCTACTGACATGGCTCACGTTGGGACAGTAAACTGAAACAATAGGTTTATAAATTATTGCCCATGTGATGAAGTGCAAATATGTACTAAAACTACCAAGCAAAGAAGTCTATGCAAAACACATACTGCTTACTAGTAACAAAGATAGGGAGATGCTCCAAGTCCAAACGAACACTAAGAAAAAATCTAGATTACATCTGAGGATTTACAGTAGTATCTGAACTCAATAGTTAAGTCATTAAAAATAAAAACAATTATAAACAGTTAGACACATGAGAGGACTAAGTATTCACCTATTAGGTTGCAGCACAAAATTATTGCTAAGCTTCTGAATTTCTAATTTTTAAGAAATGAACAGAACCTGAAATCAGTTGCACAAAGGCTAACATTAGAAAGGCCTTCTTTGTTCAGCATTCACGAACAAATCTATGACTATTGAGTGCACCAAAAATACTTATTTCCTAGATAAAATTCAGAAGCTTAGCACTTACTAGTCAGTCTATCTGACTTTCTGATTTTCGGAAATAACCAAAGACTAGTTCAGCACCAAACAAATTCAGCAATTGCAATAGTCTCTGTCACTCTCAAGTCAATTAAACAATTTCTAATTTTGTTTTCACTTAAGTAGGAATACAAACAACACCAAGAAAAGGCAAATTCACTACTCACCTTGCCCTCCTTGTTCCTGCAGATGTTGGTTCAGCAAGCGACACACAAACTATCACGGCTTCTTTTCTACAGACGTTGTGTTCCCTTGCACTCCTTCTCTGCAAATGGTTTGATGGTACAATCATGACTCTGGTTATTGTACAGGAAGATTCAGGGGTAAAAAATAAAAACCCATCTAGTATTTTCCCTGAACAAATAGGAGGGAACGTGTGCCTGTAAATTTAGTATGCGCAGAGTCATGTATTGATTTGATGCAAGTAACAAGAAGTGGCCTAGATGTATGTATGTATGCGCAGAGTCTGTTACTCAACCATTCGTATAGGAATACTAGTGATGCGCAAGCACGTCATTGTTTCGCAAATTTGGTCAAATTTTTAGCGCACAGTTTTTTCCATCACTAACAAAAGCAACTTACTATGTTCATTGATGGGTCGAGCTGGAGAGGAAATAGCAAAGCCCAGTGGAAACGAGGAAGCAAATTATTGGTCACTTTCACCAACAGCAACTTGACTGAATCCGAACCAAAATTCCTAGCCAAAAACAAGGAAAGAAATTATTGTGGTTCTGAAATCTAAAGCTTTGGCACACTGGCGGCGAAGCTGGGTACAGTAGATGGATGCACAAGCAGTGGCTGGGGTGAACGGGCGGTAGTACCTGGGGCTGCAGCGCCTGGTCGGCGGTGCGCCTGGAGCGCGTGGGCGACAGCGTCTGGGGCCGACGGTCGGTGGCATATGGGCGGCGGTGCGGGGGTGCGCCTGGAGCCCACGAGCGGCGGCGCTTGGGGCACGTGGGAGTAGAAAGCGCTCGGACGGCGGCGCCCCTCGCGTACTCTGGCTGGAGATTTGGTCCACGGAGACGGCGCGGGTGCGAAATGGATAGGGCGGCTGGGAAAAAATGGTGGCTGGGACAGTGGGAGAAGTTGGCGCCATAGAGATTGGGGTCTAGGGTTAGACTCTGCGGAATTGGTTCCCTAGGATTTCTATTTCATTCGTAGGGAAATACGACATGCAAGCGCTGCAGCAGAGCCAACACTGCTGCTCCCCCTCTGGAGATTTGGTCCACGGAGACGGCGTGGGTGCGAAATGGATAGGGCGGCTGGGGAAAATTGGTGGCTGGGACGGTGGGAGAAGTTGGCGCCATAGAGATTGGGGGTCTAGGGTTAGACTCTGCGGAATTGGTTTCCTAGGATTTCTATTTTATTCATAGGGAAATACGACATGCAAGCGATGTAGCAGAGCCAACACTGCTTCCCCCCCCCCCCCCCCCCCCCCCCCGACGAAACCAAAGATCTCCTAGGGACAAAGAGGACTCTAGGGAAACAAATCTCTCTCTTGGAATATCATAAAACGGTAGGGAAACAAATAAACCGTAGGGGAACTCGTTGATTCCAGTAGTGAGTGTGGGGGTGGAAGAGGTAAGTTAAGGGTAGTTTGGTCGTTTCACATGGTCTGTTTTTGGATTATTTTTTTCATCGTCGGCACCTAACGCCGGTACAAAACAGGGGCAAACAAAGCGTTTGTTTCGAAACTTTTAGATGGTTTAGTCTGGCGGCCTATTTAATGCACATGGAAACGACCCATTGAATCACGTTGGACTGTTCTAAACCAAATTAAAGTGAGAGGCAGATGATGCATGGGGCGTGAACTCCACGTTGTCTTGATGGACGTGTGGTTAATTATTGGCCTATAAGCCAAGCTTAGTGAGGAAATGATGGCCTGGCTACTTGGGAAGCCTAATCCATCACTAGTGCGTACAAGTAATGGAAACGCACCGAGGGGAAAGTTAGTTGCATTTGCAATATGGCAAAGCTAGCTATGCAGCGCACAAGCACGAATAATACTCCTAAGCTTATATATATAACTATTACCCTGTAGCCATGCATAGAGTTACTTGCATGTAGCAAATGTTGACATGGTTATAAACGCATAATTGTCTCGTGTTTTAGCAACATATATGGCATGCATACATGTCCATTTTTCATTAGATTGGGTGTCATGCCATTTTTTATGAGGCGACAAATTAGCCATTAGGAAAGAATGATCGGGGAGAAGAAATAGTAATGTTAGAGCATCTCCAAGAGCCTCTCTAAATCTCATTCTCTAAATCATCATTTGGAAAGTCATTTGCATAAAAACAATTTTCTATATCTTTTCACTCTCCAACAGTTTCCAGTCTAGAGAGTCATTCTCGTCTTCTATGTTTGGTTAGCGAAAAATTCAGAATAGAAAATGGCTATATTTGGATAACAATTTAGAGAAGCTGTTGGAGAATAGTTTTTCATTAAAATCTCTATTCCTAGCATTTAGAAAGAAAATAGAGATGTTCTTAGCGTGTTTGTTTGGATTTTCTGGAAGCTTTTGGACCTTCCAAAAGACAAAAAAAGGCTCTCGGAAGCAAAAGCCAGAAACTCACTGCATTGAGCTTTTTGGCTTTTTCCTTATGCTAGCTGTTTGACTTTTGAAAAATCTATAAGGTAGTATTATAAAAGTGGCCAAAAGCTCAAACAAGTGGACTTCTAGAGTTGTCCGAAGTAAAACTATCTTTTAAGACGAGATCTATATTTTTTTTACACTTCTCCTATATTTCACGTGCTTGAATTTTAAGATGATTTCAGGCAACACTCTTGTACTACCCATTAATACAAGTAAGTTGTTACTTTTGTAATTTGTTATTTGTATTTGTGTTATAACATACCAAAATTTTGTCCTTGTCTAACGATAGAAATATTTTTTAAATTATCTTTGTGCCAACACATATCAATTTTTGTCAGGTTTGTGGTTTTGTCTAACGGGTTTTTTATTCTTCGAACAAAAAAATGCAGATTGCGTCTACAAAAATTGCAACAAACTAAAACGACTACGATTTTATTAATATAAAATATATGCAATAACCGCCGCCAAAAAACTCAAATTCAGGCATTTGAAATTTAGCAAATCTCTTTTTTTTAAGACGGAGGAGGTGTATATAGTAATGATAACTAAAAGAGTTATACTTGCGTTTGGAGGGCGGCATATATGGAGCACACTATATACAATAATATATAATGAAACGTTGGATTATTACTTATGGCGTTTGTGCATGCCAATGATAGTGCGCTAGTGTGTGTATATATATCATGCATCATCTCCATTGAAGCAGCTGGTGCTAATGATCAATGGAGAGGTGGTGGTGGTGATGGTGGGCTGGCCTCATCTCCGGCCCGGCCACCATCGATCGTCGTCAAAGACTCAAAGTCGTCTCGCGCGCGCATGGGCATCATCATGCATGCATGGGCGCACTCCATCATCATATCTTAACCCTCCTGCTGTAATGTAATGTGATTTCAAGTGGAAGGCATGCGCCAATTAGCACCTTCATGCGCCCAGCTGCTGCTCGATCGATCATGCATCATCGATCACCTCTTTATTTCTTCCTGATACTTCTCCTTCTGAACATCCACGCACGCACCTTGCTTTTTTCTTCTTCTTCTTCTTTAATATAATCCTGGATATATACATGCAGAGTACCAGGGGCGGATCCAAAAGGTCTAAATCTTCATTATTTAGTCCCCTTTGTTCCCATCATGCATCCGCCACTGTAGAGTACAGACATACAGTAGAGGAGGTCACGATCGAACGCACACGGAGACACGAACTACGTACGAAGGGAACGCAGAGACAAATAAATAAATAAACACAAGGAGGAAAAGGCCCTTCTGGTGACTGTCGACAGAATATCGTTGGCAGTCCTCCGAGGGGTATCCCACGAATGTAGATTGATCGGCAGATAAGCGTATGATCAAGAACAAGAAGGCAATAGAGACACACGAGTTAGACAGGTTCAGACCGTCAATATGACGTAATACCCTACTCCTGTAGTCTGTTGGTTTATATTAGCTATCGTATGATATTGCGTGATCAGATGCCTTAGGCTAGGCCTAGGATCTGTATGGGGATATCGATTAGGGGACCCCTGTCTCTCCTTATATATTCTGGAGGAGTAGGGTTACAAGAAAAATATCATATTTGATACTATACAATGTCTTGCGGTGCACGACTACCAGTGTCGTGCACGCCTTGATCTTGTGGGTTGGGACACCTCTGATGGTGCGGCCCAAGCCTTGTCTTGTGGATACCAAGGGCCATACCCCCACAGCTAGTACCCGAGCCTGACAGTAGGTGACGTAGTCACGTGATGCCAGGGTCAGAAAGTACAAGAAAGGCAGAAGACCGGCTAAGCAAGCAACCAGTCCACGAGCGGAGCCCCGAATCAAAAAGCGCACATTCACCGTAAGGTGAAGTGTGCCCACTTAGTCCCTGAGCCTGCTGAAAGCTGAAGAATGAATCTTGTAGCAGGGTCAAAGAAAAAGAAGTCTGAAAGCTTGTCGACGCCGTCTGACATGCGTGTATCAAGACCCCAGACGTGCTACTCAAGAACAGCACTAAAGGGTCGAGATGGCAACTAGAGGGGGGGTGAATAGTCTTTTCTAAAACTTAATCGCGTCGGCTAACCGATACAAGTGCGGAATTAAAACTATCGGTCTAGCCAAGACTATACCCCACTATATATGTTCACTAGCACCTTGCAAAGATAACAATTATGCAACAAAGGTGCCGGGCTAGTTATAGCTCTCATAACCAATTCTAGAAGCAAGGTCACACAAACCTGTGCCGCTAGTACTTTAAGCAACAAGGGAGCTCCTACACTTGCTAGTAAGCAAAAGCACAAAGCTAACTAAGCTCACTAGCAATGCTCAATAACAAGGCAACCAATGCCTAATTAGAGAGCGCAAAGACTTAGCTACATAAACTAAGCAATGTGACTAACAAGATTACTAAAACTAAATTAGCCACACAAGGGAGCTACTTCTATGCTACACAAGCAAGAAGGTAATTAGCAAGCTACACAAGCTATCTAATTACAAGAGCAACTACACAAGCTTAATATGTATAAAAGTAATTGCAATCTTGTGTAATGGAGATGCAAACCAATGGGAAGAACAAGGTTGACACGATGATTTTTCTCCCGAGGTTCACATGTTTGCCAATACGCTAGTCCCCGTTGTGTCGACCGCTCACTTGGTGGTTCGGCGGCTAATTAGCATCACCCGCTAAGCCTGCACGTCGGGCGTCGCAAGAACCTACCCCTTGAGTGAGGGTAGCTCAATGACACGCTTTACTAGAGTTGCTCTTCGCGGCTCCCGCGGGGCGAGCACAATGCCCTTCACAAGCACTTCTCCGGAGCGCCGCACAAGCTTCTTGCGGGCTTCGACGGAGACCACCACCAAGCCGTCTAGGAGGTGGCAACCTCCAAGAGTAACAAGCACCACCGGCTTGCAACTCGATCACCTAGTGCCACTCGATGCAACCTCACGATGCAATCACACTAGAATCGCTCACTCACACAATCGGATGATCACTATCAAGTATATGTGTGATGGAGGGCTCCCAAGCACTCACAAGCATGGACACTAAGTCCCTTGAGGTGCTCCCCACTAGCCATGGCCGAAGGCCACTTCTATTTATAGCCCCAAGGGCTAAACTAGCCGTTACCCCCTTCACTAGGCAACGGTCGGGCCGACCGGACGCTCCGGTCGTGTTGACCGGACACTAGACCTCAGCGTCCGGTCGCTTGCAGACGGCCACGTGTCCCGATTCCAACGGTCACTTGACCTGACCGGACGCAACAGCTTTAACTGACCGGACGCTGAACCCCCAGCGTCTGGTCGTTTCCAGTAAGGTACCAACCTCGACCGGACACGTCCGGTCACACTTGATCGGACGCAGCCAGCGTCCGGTCGCACTCCAGCTACTGCGTCACCGTACGTCAGCCTGACCGGACGCAGCCTGCCAGCGTCCGGTGCATTCAGATCCAGCGTCTAGTCAGTTGACCGATGCCAGCATCTTTGCGACCAACTCGTTTTCACTTCTAACTTCTTCACCCTTGCTCCAATGTGCTAACCACCAAGAATTTGCATCCGGCGCAATAGAAAATAGGCATTCTATTTTCCCGAAAACGCCGAATCCATCTCACCCCTGCAAACACTACCTCCTTTGTAAATGTGCCAACACCACCAAGTGTACACCACCATGTGTATGTGTGTTAGCATTTTCACAATCATTTCCCAAAGGATGTTAGCCACTCAACTTGCCACGCCACTCGATCCTAGAGACAATACAAAGTTAGATCACTCGAGTGGCACTAGATGACCGATATGCAAACAAGTTTGCCCCTCTTGATAGTACGGCCATCTATCCTAAACCTGATCATAAACTTCTCTACACACCTATGATCGGTTAAATGAAATGCCCTAGGTTATACCTTTGCCTTGCACATTCCATTCCATCTCCTTTAATGTCGATGCAACACATGCACCAACACGATCAACAATGATATGATCCACTTCATATCATCACATGATCATATTGGTTCATCGATCTTGACTCTACTTGCTCTTCACCATTGCTATCGTCCATCGGCACCAAGTCTTGCTCAAGCTTCACCGCCACGCGGTCCATCACTCCAAAGCCTTTGACTTGCCCTTCACACTTGCAACCGGTCCATCAAGCCAAGTCTTGTCTTGATCTTCTCCACCTTGATCACATGACTCAATGTCATGTCTCATGTGCAATAAGCTCCTTCATCATCACATGTGTGAGCTTTGCAACATCTCCAAGCCATTTTCACCTCCATGGCATATGTTGCTCATACACATGTACCTGTGGACTAATCACCTGTGTATCTCACATAAACACAATTAGTCCACCTAGGTTGTCACTCAATTACCAAAACCAACAAGGACCTTTCAAGCACCCTGATCCGAACAGCATGGAGCAGCTTGATAGCACACCGATGAAACGTGGCAAGATACGACTATCAAGGGAGTCCCCGGCGTCGCTAGCGATGTCCGAGCACCGAGGAATCCAGGTGTAGCTGTCGACGTCCGAGCACTGAGAAGTCCCCAGCGTTGCTGGCGATGTCCGAGCACCGAGGAGTCCCCGGCGTCGCTGGTGATGTCCGAGCACCGAGGAGTAACCGACGTAGCTAGCGATGTCCGAGCACCAAGGAGTCCCCGGTGTAGCTGGCGATATTCGAGCACCGAGGAGTCCCCGACGTCGCCGGCGATGTCTGAGCATCGAGGAGTCCCCGACGTAGCTGGCGATGTCCGCAAGGTGAAGTGTGCCCACTTAGTCCTTGAGTGCGAAGAATCCAAGCGCCGAGGAGTAACCGGTGTAGCTGGCGATGAAGCACGAGCGACAAACAGTCTGGTCAACTGGTCGGCGGCGAAGTGAGCGTTGAGTAGAAGCGACCGACGAACAGTTCGATCAACTGGTCGGCGACGAAGTCCATGAACCTAGCGGTCCGACCAGTTGATCGGTGGAGAAGTCCGAGCACCAGGTGGTCCGATGATCCTGTAATACAAATATGTAGAACGGGTAGTACATGATGTACAAATATATGAACTCCGGAGAAAAATCAGCAATGACGATGAAATAGCATATGCAGCTCGGCGATTAGTTGGTGTGAAGATGTACTTATATTTAATACAAACCGTCCGAACAGTTAGTGTGTAGCTGAGTCTCCAGCCCTAGCTAGCCTGTTAACCATAACGATGAGCGCGGAGCCCGTGCACATGTAGGAGGAACATGTGTGACCAAGGAGCCGCTGCCGACCACCCATAACGTAGAGCGCGGAGCCCATAACACTTGTAGGGAGGAGCCAGAGATAGGGCCATCTCTGGAGGCGTCCGAGCATCAACATGACTGTTCGGGGGTTCGGAAAATCATTTGGAGAGCAAATATGGAGAAAACAGCTCGGAGAAACATTATGGTGAAATATGGAGATTGGGGAATAAATATTAAAGCGTGACTTAGCTTTAGATAGAAAGTCTAGTCAGCGCCGTATGGCGTTATCTGGTCGGCGTAAGGATGGACATCTCCAACCTGGTCGGCGAATTTGCCCCTGAGGGCATCTTGGTAGGAGGCGTGCGACGTTGGTGAACCCGAAGGGTAGGGCCGTAACCCCTAGAGTTTTCCGAGCAGCCTCCGATAGATTTGGATCGGTGGGTGGTCGGCGCTGAACCAGAGTGTCCAGAGCCGATTCGGCGATGGAGACTTGGAGAGGCAATCGGCGAGCTTCTGACCAACCTGATCGATAGATGCGATCAAATCGTCGTTGTTGATCTGCGGTTACAAGAAAAGTATCATATTTAGTACTATACAATATCTTGCGGTGCACGTTGACCAGTGTCATGCACGCCTTGATCTTGTAGGCTGAACCACCTCTAATGGTACGGCCCATGTCTTATCTTGTGAGTGCCATACCCACAATGACCGTACGTATATAGTGCAGGCACACAGACACAGCTAGTTAGCAGCTAGGACGACCATGGAGGAGGTAGCAAGCGGCCGACCAGACACGGCAGCGCATACAGAGACGGAGAGCAGTAGCCAGTAGGGGAGATGCTGCATGGGCATGTGTGCTCTGCCTTGCTGCTTGGCAATTGGCATGCACCTTGCGTTGGGCTGGAGCGGAGTTGTAGCTAGTTATAGTTATAGAGCACCGCACGCACGCAGGATCTTCACTTCTCCAGCTCCATCCATCAGTTCAGGGTGTACAAGTCGTTTATAAGCTTGTTCGTTTCGGCTTATATGATCGTGGATTATAAGCTACAATAGTATTTTTCTCTCACATCAAACCAGTCAGCAGTACTTCTGGCTTATAATCCACGATCATTTCAGCCGAAACGGAACAGGCTCTATAAATTTCAAATTCAATCAAATTTTAAGAGAAATTTGTATCTGCACCAGCGGCCAGCTCATCATCAGCTAGCTGCGGCGCATGCAGATAGGTACGAGCACGCATCGGAATGGATTCCATGGATGGATCGACCGATCCAGTAGGTAGCTACGTAGCTGGGGGCTAAAATAAGGCTGGTGGTACGGTCTTGCGCGGCTCCAGCAGGCCATGGGCTGGACCGCTTAAAATCGGTCGTTCCACCACGAAAAGCAAGGAAATCCTGCCAAATTAAATGTCCATGTGGCACTGACGATTCTTCCGTTCCTCGCGTTTTTCCATGCCGAGGCCGGTTACGGTCGCCTTACCGCACCGTGCAATAACAAAAAAATGTCATATGAACAACAACGGCGACAAAACCGAACATAAAGGAATATACTCTTCGTACCAAACTGCAATTGTAGGAGTATGGAGTAAAATCTGCGGGAGCGAGCGAGTACATAGGCCCTGTTTTTTTTTTTAAGCTCCCACCGCCTCTAGCTTCTTTAAGATATGCACTATTTATGTACTGTTCATCATAGACACTCTTCATTCTCCTTTGAAGAGCAGGTGGAGCAAAAAAAAAAAAAACTAGCTCCAATGGCTATATGGCCCTGTTCGTGTGCCCTTGAATCCGGTTTGATCCGCTTCTTTTTTTATCCGGAACAGTATTTTCCTTTCACAAATTCCTTCAGAATTTTTCCAAACTATTCAAATTCGTTCAAAACCATACCATCCGAACGGGGCCTACGTGAGAGGAGAAGAGAGTAGAGAGAAAAAGAGCTCGTGCTTGAGTAGTGTATGCGTCAGAGAAGCTATATATTGCGCATTCCATCACTTGCTGCACCAGCACCTAATAGGATCCTATCCAAACTTGCAAAGGCCGGAACACGGCAGGAGCGAGGTAGCTAGCTAGCCCCGACCGTACCGTACCAGTGGCTGCTCGCTGGACATTTTTCCCTTGTTCCATTACCCTTTCCCATATATATATAAAATAGTATAGCTAGTCGTCTTCTTCCCCGGGCGGAGCCGGAGAGCGTGCTGCCTGCGTACGTCACACACGCACGCACGGTAGCTGTACTGTGCGTCTAAACTCTGGACTACGAGTTGAAGGTGTACATACATCAAACAAGCTAGAGGCAGGCCGGCCGGCCGGCGCCCAGCAGCAGGGACGGGGAGAGGCGGCGGCGGCGGCGGAGGAAGCCAATAGAACAAGATGCTGGCCTGCATCGCGTGCGTCAAGGAAGAAGGCGGCGGCCGAGACCGGGACCGTGAGGAAGGCGCGCGCTCGGGCGGCGGCGGCACCCCGACATGCAGCGACCCTGTGAAGTCGCTCACCTCCCAGGTGCGTACGTAGGTCCAGCTCTAATCACTAGTTATAGGCATAATCTTCTTTTCTATATAACACAACCATACAATTCTAGTGGAGAAGTTTGTAAGCTAAATAAAATATATTATTAGACAAAGTATAATCGGAACGTATGCAGTCTACTATACGTTACTCGATGAGTGTAAGTTGTTGCAAGATGACTCCTGCTAATTGTCATTGTGTCCTTGCTGAAGTCTTAAGTAGAAGAAGAGAGCCAAACAGACGTACTAAAGTATATAACAGAGTAATAAGTGAAATATTATAACGCAGTTGCATGCAAACAGCGGAAACAACAGCAGTACCCATTTGAACCGGAAAGATGAGCTAAACACAAATGCTGATTAAGTTATGTAATAGTGCTGAAATATACTTCCCGCATCGTCAGGATGGAAGCTAGAATTTAAAAAAAAAGGCATAGATGTGTGTGCGGTAGTGGTAACTTCAAGTGTGCATGCATACTAATCTGTCCGAGGAAGGGGGGGCGCCCAGGATCGCCCTAACGTGGCTCCGCCAGTGCTTGCCACCACCAGAGAGAGCTCAGCTCGCTAGCTTGTTTCTTCATTGCTCCCTGGCGGTTACGGTTATCTGCGTCCGACGATCAGTCCTCCTGCATCCGTAGGGAAGAGGAACAGGAACAGGAACAGGAACAGCTAGTGTCACCGATCGACTAGCGTACGGCTTCTGTACGTACGTACTCCACTCCTATGTGGTAGCGTAGCGACGAACGTACAGTAATATAATGTTGTGCTGTATGTCTGTATCACTAGTTTTGCGATTAAGTTTGAAATAAATTAAAGCGATCGAGGTACCGTATGCACGTAGCGTGTTTGTGGAAACACTACACTAATGATCGAGTAAACAAAGAGGTTAGTGTAGATCGATTAAAGCTAGGCTTTTGGCATGACGCATGATTATGCCAGGTACTAGGTAGCTTAGTGGGGAAGAAGAAGAAGAAGCAGGTAGCTGATGTCTGAATCTGTGATGAGGATTGAGGTTGAGGCGTGGTGATGGTAGCCGAGGTGGCGTCGCTTTCGTGGGCAGCGCCCCCGAAACGGGCGACATGTCTTCCACCTTTGTCCGGCGTCGGCGTTGGCCCCTCCCCAGACAGTCCGGCACCGGCAGTCCCCCACCGCGCGGCGCAGGCGCAGGCGCAGGCGCAGCCACCAGCCATAGATGATCATGGTCAGGGACGACGACGACATCCACCTCTCTCTCTCTCTCTATGCATTACATGGTCCCTGCCGCCCCTGCATGCATGAGACTGTTGGCGTCGATCCCGATAATGGATGTGGATGTGGATGGGGCCGGGGTGTTTAAATCAAGGAACTAAACGGCAGTGTTCGGCTGGTTGGAAAAAACACTGTTTATGCTGTACACGCAGCCAAATAAGCCAAACTTTAGTCCAGCCAAACACTTCCTTTAGTTCGGATAATAATAATAATAAAACAAATTACACAAGGCCTCAGTAATCCGCGATACGAATTTATTAAGCCTAATTAATCCGGCATTAGCATATAGTTACTGTAGCACACGTTATCAAATCATGGACTAATTAGGCTTAAAAAAATCCGTCTCGCAAATTAGTTTCAATCTATGTATTTAATTTCGTAATTAGTCTATATTTAATACTCTGTCTAAACATCCGATGCGACCGGAGCTAAAGTTTAGGGGCGGGGAAACAAACAAGCTCGGCCTGCTGCTACCTTGTGTATATACACTACGCGCAAGTACTGTACTATACACTAGTATACATACTCCAATTTAGTACTTTGGTATATATATTACCCATTCTCATCCATTGGCCTGCATTGGTTGGAGTATATAATATTGTAGATACAAAATCATTAATATTTATCAAGCATTTAGTAATATATATACTTGACCCCACTTTTTGCTTTGCTTTCTTCTTTAATCGGATATGATGATCAAAGAAGAAGAAAGCAGAGATGCTGCTATAGCCTTCTCCTAGGCAAGGCAGCTCTGCCTCCTCTGACTGAGCGTCACCAAGGAGTTCAAAGGAAAGAGGGAACAAAAGGATGATGCCAAAGAGCAGCGAGAAGCAGGAAGAAGGCATCAGCATCATCCACCTCTATCTCTTTCTCTTTCGGCAAATTAAAGCCACACACCGTGCATGCATGCATGAGCCTGAGCCCTCTCCAGGCCCTTTCTTTTTCCCTCTCTCTTTTTGTTAATATATGTATATATGCACTTGCTGCTAAAATGCTATGCCTGTGGGCTTGTGATCGCCAGCCTTTTAAGTTTAAAGGGCATACACATACACATACACATACACAAACACATATGGAGAGCTAGCGCGACCTTTTCCCCCTGTTCACGACCGTTGCTGTTCCAACTCCAACCGGGTTCATATATAAGTATATAGCAGGCTTCTCAAAGTTCAAAGTACCCACTATAGTTTTTTAGCTACTCTACATCTTCAGTTTGACAGTGCAAAGCTTGTATTTTGTTATTAAACCTCACCGTGCCCGAACTACCTCATGATCGCCGTGCAGTACAGCTTGGGTAGGCTTACAAAAGTTCAGATCAGATCAGTAGTTGTGAGATGCACGGAGGCCCATATTCAAATTTTTCATCACAACCAACTGATCTAGCTCAGCTTTGATCTCTTGAACTTGGTTTATATATGAACCACAAGGAAAGTTTTTTCCTACTTCCTCCATAAAAACTACAAAGTCCAGCTCCACAATTTTGACTGAACAATTCAGTTACTGAACCACAATTCAGTGTCTCCTGGTTTAGTGAGTGGATACAGTTGCAAGATGTTCAAACTGGACTGAACAACACAGTCGCCAAACTCAAATGAAAGGCGGTCAAAATTAGGGGGCAGATAGTGTAGGCTCAGCAGGCCTGCCTGTGCCTGGTAGATATCACCTTTCGCTTTGTGTCATCTCCTTCCATTCTCTTGGGGGAAGAGAAGACATCCTGGAACAAAGGAAAGCACAAAGTGTGGCCACGGACTATTTCCTTGTTCTTTTCTGATATAATCAATCATACTTTCTTTCAGCTCCAACCTCCTAGCCTTCTATATATGATGAAATAATCTTTGATTAGTTTCTACTATTACTATATTTCTCTACTTTGGGCTTTTGGGTCACTAAAGCATGCAGGCATGCATGTCCAGATGAGATTGATATAACGATACATGGGTTCTTTGCATTGCATGCATTGCTTTCTCGAAAGCAGAGATGGATTGGGGGTGCAGTGCTTGCAAAACTGCAAAGAAAAATGCAAAAGAGATCCTCTGGATGGGTGGATGGGGATGTTGCATTGCTGCTTTATTTGCATTGCACCCGGAAGCAAGGCAAGAATCCTCCAAGCACTGCATTGCATTGGGATCAGGATCACCAGTTTATTTTAAACCCTGTGTGGAAAAAAGAGTTATGCCATTGCCAGCAGGCCTGAAAAAGATGCATGCATGGTAGGGTTTGAAACCTGAACTGTAGATGAAAAACACAATACAAGCGAGTGTTTGAAGCTGAAAAGAGGGTAAAGTAAAGTGAAAGCATCGCCAATGCCAGAGAAGAGAATCCATCCTTGTTTTGAGTGGCCCCCTAACCGTACCTCCAAACAAACCTGTGTTCTTTACTTTTGTTAGTTACCCCATGGTAGAAGTAGAACAGAGATTTACCGCACAAATATCAAGTCAAGTGTGAAAAGAACCCTCAGTTTTCTTTGTCACCTAGTCGTCTAGGAGTAGTCATGTGCTCAAGTGTGGGAGTGTGAGCAGCATGACATTCTAATAAGGTCTGAACTGAACAGAGATTAGTACGTAGTAACTAGTAACTGATTCGGTGTAGGTCAAATGGTAGACCCAGAAATGCAACACGACCTTTGAAAACATGTCATTGCCTGACCCCTAAAGAGGTGACACTAGCATTCATATTTTGACCCTCCATCAAAAGATGCAGCAGCTCCACCGGCACAGTGATTGTGAAATGCCATTTTCAGTGGCAGTCAAAGATTAGTCTGAACCTAATGGCTAATGCAGATAGGTGGGAAATGGTATGTTAACAGCAATGCAGATAGGTCAGATGTGGACTGGTTCTTCCACAACCAAAGACAATTACGGGTTTAAACTGAACCGAACTTCCTTAATTTTGATTAGTTCATAGAAAAAATGTTAATATCTATGACTTCAAATATGTATGCATTGAAAATATACTCTATAACTTATCTGATGATCCTTATTTGTTATTATAAATGTCATTACTTTTTTGTATAGATTTGATCAAACTTAAAATTGTTTGACTCACTGAAAAATGAGAATAACAAACTTTTGGGATGGAGGGAATAGATAATGATTGGCGCAAGCTAATCTGCAGCAGTAGTACTGACTGGTGAAAAACTCTGCTTTAGTATGAGTGGTCTGAAGAACACTGAATCTAGATGACAATTTTTGTGTCTGCCTGCTTTCGATGAAAATCCACATTAAACGGCTAACCCAATTTCTCTGAATTCTGAAACCTGATCCTGAAATGATTCCTTGGGAACACCGACTGAGGATCCGTGTGCAAAGTTTGGCAATACTGATCATTCTACTCTGAATGTAGTTGGTGATCAGAAACTGTTGGTGTGCACTGATGGATGTGTTGTTGGTGCGCACTGTGCAGCTCAAGGACATGGTGCTGAAGCTGTCCGGCACGCACCGGCAGCACGGCGCACAGCACAGGCGCGGCGGTTCGCCACCACCTCGGGGCCGGGCCACCTCCCTGTACCGCAGTGGCTACTACCGCCCCGGCGTGGTGCAGGACGACATGGCGGTGCCCCCGGCCACGTACCTGGGCGGCAGCGCCGGCGTCACCGGCGCGTCGAGCGCGAGCTCCACCCCGGCGTGGGACCTGCCCGTCCGTGCGGACGGCGAGGCCAGGGAGTGGGTGGCGCAGGTGGAGCCCGGCGTGCAGATCACCTTCGTATCCCTCCCCGGCGGCGCCGGCAACGACCTCAAGCGCATCCGGTTCAGGTTCGTTGCGTGCTTTGCCCGTCACGCCCGTCGATGTCGATGCCGATCACCTGATTGGACTGATCACTGACGACGTCCTGTATGCGATCGATCTGCGATGCATGCAGCCGCGAGATGTACGACAAGTGGCAGGCGCAGAAGTGGTGGGGCGACAACAACGAGCGCATCATGGAGCTCTACAACGTCCGCCGCTTCAGCCGACAGGTGCTCCCCACGCCGCCGCGCTCCGACGACGGCGAGGTCAGTCGCTGCCTGTGCCTGTGCCTGGCTGCTGCATGCATGTCTCTCTCATTCCCATGTCCCATGATGTGAACGTGTGATACGGTGACGCTGACATGTCATGCCACGCCACGTCATCGTTTCCCACCTTACGCCGAACAAGACAAGAACAGACCTGTCGCTCTCCTCTCCTCCAGTCCAATTCTTGGAGCTGGAGCTGTCCGTCCTCTGCATGCATGCATCCATCCATGGCGCTTTCGCATCGAAAGACGCAAAGATCAGAGCATTATTAGTACTAACATAACAAAAATTGTTTGTGTTCCGTAGAGGGAGTCGTTCTACTCGCAGTCTCAGGTGGGGTCGATGGTAGGGAGCCCCGCGGCCACCCCGTCGCCGGCGCCACTCACGCCGGAAAGGATCAGCTGGGGCGCGTTCGCGCGGCAGGTGGCGGCGCCGCCAGCAGGCGCCACGGGCGGCGCCGCGCGGCAGCACAGCTTCCGGCCGATGTCGCCGCCGCCGCCGTCCTCCTCCAACCCTTCGGAGCGGGCCTGGCAGCAACAGCACCAGCAGCGACAGAACGGTGGTGGAGCGTCTGGCAAGAGCCCCGCCGCCTCTGAGGCCGCCACTGGCACGGAAGCGGCGAGGACGACCACGTCGTCCAGGGACGACGTGTCCGTCAGCAACGCCAGCGAGCTGGAGGTGACGGAGTGGATCATCCAGGACCAGCCCGGCGTGTACATCACCGTCAGGGAGCTCGCCGACGGCAGCCGGGAGCTGCGCCGCGTCAGGTTCAGGTCAAGTTCTACAGCTCTGATGAGTAGTTCATTAATTGTTACTGATATTTTGTCACCATGTCATTTGGCACAATGGTTACTGACAATGGATGGTTTGGTTTTGCACTTTGCAGCCGCGAGAGGTTTGCGGAGCTGAATGCCAAGCTGTGGTGGGAGGAGAACAAGGAGAGGATACAGGCTCAGTACCTTTGAAAGCTCTAAACTGGAAGGAGACTGAAACTGAATTTTAATTCAGTTGAGCAGAAGCTGGTGATAATTATGGTGTTGTGCAAGGGCTAGGAATCAGACATATAATTAATCTGGTATAAGTATATATAGAGAGTTTATTAATGTTTCAAGTTAATTTGGAGATGGGGGGAGAGATAGGGGGATTCATTTGGAGCTGGGAAAGATAGGAGGGGATGAGAGGGAACAACAGGGACAATATGTTCATGCATGTTTAGGGCAACCTGACCTGCCAGTGGCAGCCCAGGTAACTTGTGATTGGTGTACCGTACTAAAGTTTTACCAATCCACCACTATTGTGTCTAATCTTCAGTTTCACTTTCTAACATGAGTGCCAACATGTCGGATACCAGAAAAAGGGGTACCCCAAGCAAAGACCGAAAAACTGCTTAGACCCTAAAAGGACTCGGCCAAAATCTCCGATTCGCCCGAGGCCCCCTCGCCGAGGCCTCAGAAGAAGTACCGATTCTCCGATTCGTGCGAGGCCGGCTCGGCACCAGCCCCGCGACCGCCGCCTTGACCAAACTGCTCTGGCTGAGCATCACATCCAATCAAAGCGCTCAACTACTCCGGCAACCGCACGACGGCACAGTACAGCGAAGTGGCCGACTATACGTCAGTCGCGTCAACACCCTGCCATCTGCGACAGAACGAGGCAGGGGTTACCGACCACTGTGCTGCCTAAACTCCTGCACCAAGGATAAACGCGACGTGGGGAGTCAGGGCTGGGTCCCTGTAACCTTGGAATCAGCGCACCAACCGCTCCATCTCGCCCGAGACCCCTCGACAAAGCCTCGGACTCACTGAACCCGCTCCGTCTCGCCCGAGACCCTCCAGAGGGGCCTCGGACAAACTATTCGTGCTCCGCCTCGCCCGAGGCCGGGCTCGTCCCGCAACCTCGTCGTCTCCGCCCCAAACGTCTCTCTGACAAGTTGTCGCATCCAATTAATGCGCCCAGCTGCACCCACTACATAAGCCACAATCAGCAGTGCACTACTACAGGAGCGACGGGACAACGGTCAAATCTCCTTTTTACCATCCCTTGCTGACAATACAGGTACCATACCCTATAGACACAGGTCTCGCACTGTTCCGCCTAAATCAACTACGAGATGGCCACCGAGACCCCCGCATTGTTGCTTCTAAAGGCCTCTGCACAGCGAGCCTCGACGCGACCAGCTACAGCAGCCGCCAGGCCTCGGCACTTCACAAGTCAACAAATCCACAGGAGCACGGCATGTCGCCTGCCCGACCATACTGACTAGACTTCTACGAGAACTCCCACGACGGCACATTGCCCCAGGAGTAGAGTACGTCATCAAATAGTCCTTTACGTATAGCTCTCTCATGTATGCTGGCTTCCCCCTTGCGGCTATAAAAGGAGGTAGCCAGTACCGTTTTGGGGGATGGCCAGGAAAACATATCAAATCGGCTCACGAATGCCCACACAAGTAACGCACCTCACTCTGTAATTCATATTTCCCCTCGCAGAGACCTGGGACGAACACCCTCTCTCGCCTAGCTTGTAACCCCCTACTACAAGCACCCCGGTGCGAGGAATACAAGAACACTCTCTCAGACTGGACGTAGGGCATCCATTGCCTGAACCAGTATAAGCCTTGTGTCTCTTTGCATCACCATCCGGAATCGGGAGCACGCAGCACAAATTCACCCGTCGGTTGAGGACCCCTGGTCCGAAGTACCGACAGTTGGCGCGCCAGGTAGGGGTCTCTGCGTGTCAGCTTAGTCATCCTAGCAGATTCCGGATGGCAGATCCCGAGCGACCGCTGCGTCTCAGGACGATCGTCTGGTTCAGGAGCCTAGAGTTCATGTCTCTAGGGCATGAGTACGACATGGTACTCCTCTCACCCAGAGCACCGTCGATCGACGACGACGTCATGCACCGGCAGCCCACGCGCGAACGGCGCCCGGGCCGCCGCTCCGGTCAAGCTCGCCAGGCGCGACGCGAGCAGGGCCACCCCAACGCCACGCGAGTTCAGAGCAACGCTCCGCGCTCCGCCGATGTCCCGTGCCCGGCTACTGGTACAGAGTCCCTGCACGGGGACCTGTCCGGATTAAGCCTCGACGGGGGAAAAACACCGGTGGTCACCCCATCATCAGGCTCTGTCCCGTCTCCTCCCGAGGAGCCAGCTCCGGCGGAGCAGGGCCCGACGACGACACCATCCCCGTAGTCTTTCGGGCTGACCAATGCCGCCGCCTCCTACGCCACCGCTCTCATCTCCATTCATCAATGTCATGCCCTTGACCCCATTACCATAACTCCGATCCACGCCCACACTGACTCCTCGGAGGAGGATGAAGCGTGGGCCGGAGCAGACTTCACCGGGCTTCGCGACCCCAAGGCGATGTGTCGCTTCATGGTCGCAAGCGACTACTACTTCGGCTACTCCGACTCCGACGATGAGGACGCTCACGACCCGACTCGTGAGTGTTTCCAAATCGAGCTTGGAATGCCGAGCACGGGCAACGAAGGTGGAGCGGCAGCCGAATGCCACCCCGTCACGCAGAGGGTCCCCGCCAGCGCTAGCGGGTGTCCCCACCCCCGATGAACTTCGACGCCTAGACCTAGAGCAGCTCCGTGAGCTTTAGGCCAAGGTCGAGCAAGACCGCCTCCTCCTGCAGCAGCTCTGAGCCACCCTCGAGCAAGAGCAGCAGGGTCGCGGTGATGGTGGAGCGGCCCGACGGAGGGCTCATGACGTCCACCGCCGCATCATTAACGACGAGGGGAGTGAGCAGCCCCTAGTCTTCAACCGCGCTAGCCAGAACATCAGCGGCAGCGGCAATGCTAGTCAGAGCGATGCCCGAGCCCTCTACCACGGTGGGACGACGGGTCCGCGGTGAGCTCCAGGAGCTTCTTGAGACCGCCGCGGTACAGCAAGCCGAAAGCTCCGCATCTCGACGGTGCGGGGACACCCCAAAACAGCCCTCGGTGCACGACCGTCTTAGGGCTCCCTCGGTGCACGACCGCCTCAAGGCTTCCTCGGTTCATGACCGCCTCGACGACCGACGCGAGGCGCAAGATGACCACAACGTGGTCAAGAGGCGATGGCGCCACAACCACGATGGGGCCACCCGAGGCTACCATGTGCACCGAGGCAGCCGCTACGACAGTGGGGAGGACCACAGTCCTTCTCCCGGGCCACCTGGCCCTCGGGTCTTCAGCAAGGCCATCCACAATGCCCACTTCCCGACTCGGTTTCGACAACCGGCCAACCTCTCGAAGTACAGCGACAAGACCAACCCCGAACTGTGGCTGGCCGACTACCACCTGGCGTGTCAGATAGGCGGCGCGAACGATGAGCTGCTCATCATCCGTAACCTTCCCTTGTTCCTGTCAGACTCAGCGCGAGCCTGGCTCAAACACCTTCCCCCCATGCAGATCCACGACTGGCGAGACTTGGTAAAGGTCTTCGTCGGGAATTTCCAAGGCACCTACGCGCGCCCAGGGAATTCCTGGGACCTCAAGAGTTGTCGCGCAGAAGCCAGATGAGTCTCTCCGAGACTTTATCCAGCGATTCTCCAAACAATGCACCGAGCTGCCTAGCATCGGCGACTCAGAGATTGTCCAGGCGTTCCTCTCCGGCACCACCTGCCGTGACCTGGTCCGGGAGTTGGGCCGGAGCGTGCCAACCATGGCATCGGCACTCCTCGACATCACCACCAGTTTCGCCTCAGGCGAAGAGGCCGTTGGGGCCATCTTCCCCAACAACAATGCCAAAGGGAAGCGGAGCGATGAGACCCCCGAGGCCTCGACATCTCGCCCCGCCCAGAAGAAGAAAAAAGGACATCAGGGGAAGCGGGAGGCCCTCGAGGCCGGTCTCGTCATGGCCGCGGACCGCAAGAACCCCTGAGGCCCAGGGCTCTTCGACGACATGCTCAAGAAGCCCTACCCTTACCATCAGGGCCCGGTGAAGCACACCCTCGAAGAGTGCACCATGCTCCGGCGTTACTACGCCAAGCTCAGACTCCCCAACGACGACGCCAAGAAGAGGGGCGCAGGTGACAGGGAAGACGACAAGGACGATGGGTTCCTCGAGGTTCAAAATGCCTTCATGATCTTCGGCGGACCTTCAGCGTGCCTCACGGCGTGTCAGCGGAAGAAGGAACGCCGAGAGGTCTTCTCGGTTGAGGTAGCCACCCCCCAGTACCTCCACTGGTCTCAGGAGGCGATCACCTTCGACCGAAAGGACCATCCCGATTATGTCCCGAACCCAGGGCAGTACCCACTTGTCGTCGACCCAATCATCGGCAACACCCGGCTTACCAAGGTGCTGATGGACGGAGGCAGCGGCCTCAACATCCTCTACGCCAACACCTTAGAACTCCTGGAGCTCGACCGGTCACGGCTCCAAGGCAACGCCGCGCCCTTCCACGACATCGTACCAGGGAAGCGCACATGACCTCTCGGACGCATCGACTTGACTGTCTGCTTCGGCACCCCCTCCAACTACCACAAGGAGGTTCTTACCTTCGAGGTGGTTGGGTTCAAGGGAACATACCATGCCATTCTAGGGCATCCGTGCTACGCTAAGTTCATGGCAATCCCCAACTACACCTACCTCAAGCTCAAAATGCCGGGCCTAAACGGCGTCATCACTGTCGAGTCCACGTACGAGCATGCATACGACTGCGACGTTGAATGCGTCGAGTACGCCGAGGCTGTCGTTGAGGCCGAGACCCTCATCGTCAACCTCGACCAGCTCGATAGTGAAGCACCCAACTCCAAGCGCCGAGCCAGGACCTTCGAGCCAGTAGAGGCCGTCAAGCTCATCCCGGTCGACCCACCTGCTCCAGCGACCGAGCACTAAGGATCAGCGCCACCCTCGACAACAAATAAGAGGCTGTGCTCATCGACTTTCTCTGCGCGAACGTCGATATTTTCGCATGGAGCCCCTCGGACATGCCGGGCATACCGAGGGAGGTCGCCGAGCACGCCTTGAACATTCGGGCTGGCTCCGGACCGGTGAAACAGCGCCTGCGCCGATTCAACGAGGAAAAGCGTAGGGCCATCGGTGAGGAGGTGCAGAAGCTTTTGGCAGCCGGATTCATCAAGGAAGTGTCCCACCCAGAGTGGTTAGCTAATCCTATATTAGTTAAAAAGAAAAATGGAAAGTGAAGGATGTGTGTAGACTACACCGGTCTAAACAAGGCATGTCCAAAAGTTCCGTTTCCATTGCCTCGAATCGACCAAATCGTCGACTCCACTGCGGGATGCGAGACTCTGTCTTTCCTTGATGCGTATTCCGGTTACCATCAGATCAAGATCAAAGAGTCCGACCAGCTCGCGACTTCTTTCATCACCCCATTTGGCCTATACCGCTATATGACTATGCCATTCGGCCTCAGAAACGCAAGGGCCACGTACCAGCGGTGCATGACCCAGGCCTTTGGCGAGCACATCGGGCGAACCGTCGAGGCCTACGTGGACAACATCATAGTCAAGTCCAGGTAGGCCAGTGACCTCGTTAAGGACCTGGAGATAGCCTTCGAATGCCTCAGAGAAAATGGCATCAAGCTCAACCCCGAGAAGTGCGTCTTTGGGGTCCCCCGAGGCATGCTCTTGGGGTTCATAGTCTCGGAGCGCAGTATCGAGGCTAACCTAGAGAAGGTCTCGGCCGTGACCAACATGGGACCGATCTGGGACATCAAGGGAGTTCAGAGGGTTATGGGATGCCTTGTGGCCCTGAGTCACTTCATCTCACGCCTTGGCGAAAAAGGTCTGCCTCTGTACCGCCTCTTGAGAAAATCCGAACGCTTTTCTTGGACCCCCGAGGCCGAAGAATCCCTCACCAAACTCAAGGCACTGCTCACAAATCCTCCCGTCCTAGTGCCACCAACTGAAGGCGAAGCCCTCTTACTCTATGCCGCCGCAACGACCCAAATGGTCAGCACGGCCATAGTGGTCGAGAGGCAGGAAGAAGGGCACGCTCTACCCGTCCAACAACCTGTTTACTTCATCAGCGAGGTGCTCTCCAAGACCAAGACGCGCTACCCCCACATCCAGAAGCTAATCTACGCCATAATCTTGGCTCGACGCAAGCTGTGTCACTACTTCGAGTCCCACCCAGTTACCATGGTGACATCTTTCCCCTTGGGAGAGATAGTCCATAATCAGGAGGCCTCGGTTAGGATTGCCAAGTGGGTCGTGGAACTCATGGGGGAAGCCCTGTCTTTCGCACCCCGAAAAGCCATTAAGTCTCAGGTCTTGGCCGATTTTGTGGCAGAATGGACCGATGCCCAAATACCGCCTACTCAAGCCCAGGCAGAATACTGGACCATGTACTTCGACGGGTCTCTGATGAAGACTGGGGCAGGAGTGGGTCTGCTCTTCATCTCACCCCTTGGAGTACATATGCGCTACATAATCCGACTCTACTTCGCCGCTTCCAACAACATGGCCGAATACGAGGCCCTCGTCAACGGCCTGCAGATCGCCATTGAACTTGGGGCACGGTGTCTCGACGTTCGAGGAGATTCGCAGATCATCATCAACCAAGTGATGAAGGAGTCAAACTGCCATGACCTCAAGATGGAGGCATACTGCATGATGGTACGTAGCCTAGAGGACAAGTTCGATGGCCTCGAACTCAACCACGTCGCACGAAAGTTCAACGAGGCCGCGGACGAGCTGGCAAAGATGGCGTCGGCACGGACCCCGGTCCCCTCGAACGTCTTCGCTAGAGACCTCCACAAGCCTTCCATCAACTACGTGTCAACGGTAGAGGCAGGCCCCTCGGTTGAGCCCACCGCAGGGCTTGAGGCCCCCTCTGTCGTCGAGACCTCTGCTGCCGAGCCCGAGGCCATGGCAATCGATGCAGAACCTCCCATGGGTGGCCAAGGCACGGACTGGCGAGTCCCGTTCCTTGATCGCCTCGTTCGAGGGGAGCTTCCTGCTGACAGGACCGAGGCCCGATGGCTTGCGCGACGAGCCAAGTCCTACATCCTCTGCAACAGCGAGTTGTATAGGCGTAGCCCATCTAGTATTCTCCAACGATGCATCACCACCGAGGCTGGCCAATCCCTACTTTGGGACTTGCATGTGGGAGCCTACGGGCACCACGCGGTGCCTCGGGCGCTCGTGGGAAACGCCTTCCGCCAAGGTTTATACTGGCCAACAGCGGTGGCCGATGCCACAAAGCTAGTACGCTCCTGCGAAGGATGCCAGTACTACGCTCAACAGACGCACCTCCTGGCCCAAGCCCTCCAAACCATCCCCATCACATGGTCATTCGCCGTGTGGGGGCTGGACATGGTTGGGCCTCTGCAGAAGGCACCCGGGGGCTATACCCATCTGCTGGTAGCCATCGACAAATTCTCCAAGTGGATCGAGGCTCGCCCAATCACCCAAATCGAATCCGAGCAAGCAGTGCTGTTCTTTACGGATATCATCCACAGGTTCAGAATCCCGAATACCATCATCACCGACAATGGGACGCAATTCACTGGCCACAAATTCCTGACGTTCTGCGACGACCACCACATCCGTGTGGCCTGGTTGGCCGTAGGACATCCCAGGACAAACGGCCAAGTAGAACGTGCAGACGGCATGATCCTACAAGGTCTCAAACCTAGAATATACAACCGGTTGAAGAAATTCGGCAAGAAATGGCTTGCCGAACTCCCGTCGGTCATCTGGAGCATGAGGAATACACCAAGCCGAGCCACGGGGTTCACACCGTTCTTCTTGGTCTATGGTGCCGAGGCTATCCTCCCCACCGACTTGGAGTACGGTTCCTCGAGGCTACAGGCCTACAGCGAGCAAAGCAGCCGCACTACCCATGAGGACGCCCTCGACCAACTGGAGGAAGCCCAAGACGTCGCACTACTACACTCGGCCAAATACCAGCAAGCCCTATGACGCTACCAAGCCCGGCGTATTCGGAGCCGAGACCTGAAGGTGGGCGACCTGGTGCTGAGGCTAAGGCAGAGCAGTAAGGGCCGCCACAAGCTGACCCCGCCATAGGAAGGACCGTACATCATCGCCCAAATACTGAAGCCCGAAACCTACAAGCTAGCCAACGAGAAGGGCAAAATCTTCACCAACGCTTGGAACATAGAACAGCTACGTCGTTTCTACCCTTAAATTTCCAAACGTTGTTTACATTGTTTCTCGAAATACAATAAAGAAGCGTTCTTTAGTTGTTATAGTCTTTCGAGGAACCCCCTTATAGATGAGTCGATTGTATGGAACCTAAGGACCGAAAGATCGTCCCAAAGGCAAAAGGCCGACCGAACTGTGAGAACGGCCTACGCCCCCAGGCTACGGCAGCTCCCTCACCACCTTTTCACCCAAGGGACAGCATAGGCTCCGAGGAAGTTCTTTGCAAAAAAGCTGTCTATCGATAGGGGCTCGACGTCACAATAACGTTACAAGGGAGACTCGACTCTGCCTCTGCAAAGCTGAGCCTCCCTCGGGGGATATAAGGGGGAAACCCCCCCTAAGTCCCGGACACTGTTTTTTAACCATCTTTCAAAAATTTCTACGCCAAGCTCTCTCGTGCTCCGATAGGACCATCGCAAAAAACCTAAGGACCAAAAGCTTGTCTCGAGGCCAAAGGGCCGGTCGAGCCACGAGAACAGCCTATGCCTCTGGGCTACGGCAACTCCCTCGCCACCCTTCGCCGAGGGACGGCTTACGCTCCGAAGAAGTTCTTTGCGTGTGTCCAAGAACGAGACAGAGGGTGCAGGCTCAGAAATAGAACAGAAAACGGTTAAAAACGCACACGCGCAAATACTTTAAAGGCCTCGACGACCACAAAACGTCACGATATGACAATTAACCCAATCTGGTTACATGGCCACTTTTGGCCCAGGTCAAAGCTTAAGGATCGACGCCTGGCGCGGGAGGGACCACCTCTTCTTCAAACAAACGGGCCAGCGCCGTGCCAGGCGCCTCGGCCGCCTCCATCAGCTTCGCGACCTCTACATCGGCCTCCTCGTCATCTTCCGGCAAGACGTAGCCATCGTTGACAGCCTCGAGGTTGACGATGTAGTGCGAAGAGACAACGGCTAGGGCGCGCTTGACACCCGTGTGCAACGCCCCCCGAAGTCGCACATCGACGCGGCCGCTCAACGTAGTCAGGCGGCTCCCAAGGGAGTCAGCTGATTCGACCCCCTCAACCTCCAGAGCCTCGCAGGCGGTACGGGCGGCGCTGTGCAGCGCCTCGTGTTCCCGGACCTCAACGTCTAGCACCGCTTGCATTGTGATGGAGGCCTCGGCCGCCCGGGAGAACTCTGCCTCCAAATCTATGACACAACAAAGAGTCAGGAGTCAAAACGCAAACCAGAGCAAATGGAACAAGGGGCGCGGCTCGATAGAACTTACCCTCGGCTTTTTTCTTCCAGTCTAAAGCCTCAACTCGAGAGGCCTCGGACGCCTTGGTAGCCTCTGCGAAAGCGACTTTCGTCAGCTGGTGTTCACTTTGCTCCGCACCCAGCTGCCCGGCGGTGGCCTTGGTAGAGGCCATCGCTTCTTGGGCCCAGGACCTGAAGGAGTCCCGCTCCTCCTCCAGCTCCTTGATCTTTGCCACCAAAGGGGCAGACTGCTCCTTAGTCGTGGCCACCTCGGCCTGAAGGTCAGCACAGTGAAGGCAGAGGTCCCCCACTTCCACACTCTGCGCCAACAAGAGCCCCTGGGCATCGGCAAGCAGGCCCTTCTGCCGCCGGAGCTGGTCCCAGATGTCCCTCTCCTTTCGTAGGAACACCGATTTCCCAAGGGGCCGGGCCTCGAGCTCCTAAAAAGGCAAAAACGCACGTCAAATGCTGCGACGGGGCTCGGAGAGAAAACAACGCGGCACGAGAGAGGAAAGTACTTACCTAGGTAACACCAGGCAAGTCCCCTTCCATAATAGACATCGCTGTCTACAGCGACTTCACTGCCAGTTGGCGGTACTGCTCGAGGGTGTCCCATCGCCCCCCCTCCGCAACATCTTCAAGGGCGAACACGGGCTCCCCCTCAGGGTCGGCCCGGTCCCGCCAGAAAACACGCGGGAAGTTCCACCCGCGGGGCTCAGGTCGAACCCGGACGAGGACCGAACTCCCCTCGGCGGGAGCCGGGACTGGCTGCTCCGCGGTACTGACCGCCTCGACGTCCGCCGCCTCCTTCCCATGGGAGGAATCATTAGACGAGATCGCCTGAACCAGGGGCGGGGCCAAAACTTGCCCCATCTCCGTCTCCCCCGCCTCAGCCTCGACGGAGCCGGGGGCTCTGGCCTCTGCCATCTCTACCTCGATGACCCCCGCATCCACCACCATGGCTTCAGAAGTCTTGGGAGCTCCGGCCTCACCCTCGATGGCCTCGGTAGGGGTGGACGCCTCGGCCTCATTCACCCCAAGACCCACGACACCGCGGGGCGTGGGCTCCTCCTCCCCCACTCGTTCCATGGCCACCTCGGCCCCCTTTTCTTGGGCAGCCGGTTCCTCCGGGATGGCCTCGCCCGACGCCGCGCCACCCTGCACGCCAGCCTGTGCCTCCTCTGCCTGACGCACGGTGGAGCTGATGTCCACCTTGAGCGCCTTATGGGGTGCCAAGGCAGGTTCCTCCACCCGACGCTTCAGGCTGGACGCAAAGACACTCCCAAGGTCAGCGTACAACCAAGGGGTGAGCAGGGAATACTGCAAACCCCGCCAAAAACTACACTTACCGTGAACGGGGGACACAACCGCTTATGTATGACGTCCCTCCTCTTCAACGACGGTGGTGGCGACGGTGGCACGGCCTCTGTATCCATCGGTACCGGCTGGTCACCACCGAACCCGGCACCCCCTCAACCGTCCGCAGAGACGGTTGAGGCACCCCCGCCGTTGCTCGCTCTACCTCCGTCGTCGAGCTCACCGAGCTGACAGCCCGCTTCCCCAACACCCGCGCCTCGGGCGTATTGTCCTCGACAACAAGACGGACGTCTCCTAGGGACACCCCGGGCGCCACCTCCCTAACGTTGGGGAGGTGGTCTAGGGTACCCTTCCCCGCCTCGCTCTCGTCATCATCGCCCGAGAATTCCGACGACGACGGCATCGGCGACGACTCCATCGGGAGACCCTCAAGCTTCTGACGCCGGCGACGTTCGTCCAGCTTTTCACGCTCAAGGATCTTCCTCGTGCGCTTGGCCTCCTCGGCATCCTTCCGCTTCTTTTGCGCCTCGGCATGCGTCCGGTTCGCCGCCCGTCAAACCGCGTCCTCTAGAACAGGCAGCGGGGAGGCTCGCACGTCTCTCATCCCCTGCAGGAACGACGAAATAAGGCGACGGACAAAAAAGATAAGGAGCAAGAAGGCCGTGAAGGCCTCGGCAACACCCAACTTACCAGTGGGATGTACCCCCGCGACGGGCGCATCGGGAAAGGCATCAAATCATCAAGCTTCACCTTCCCATCCACCGCCTCTCTCACCCGACGCAGGGTCTCGACGTTTGAAATGGCGAAGGCAGACATCTTGATACCTTCGATCGGATCACTCGGGGTCATCTCAAACAGGCGCCGCCGTCGAGCCATCAGCGGCAGCACCCTCCGGCGATAAAAAGCCGCCACGACCACGGCCGCCATAAGGCCGCGGTCACGCAGCTTCCCCAGGGCCCTTAGGAGCGGTTCTAGCCTGGGCTGATCGACCTTGATAACGCCGTAACCCCATTTCTCCGGCTGACTCTCCACAATCCGCCCAGTATAGGGGGGAAACCCGCCATCATCATTGCGGAGGTAGAACCATCCGTTATGCTAGCCACGGTTGGACGACGCGAGCTGAGCCGGGATATAGAGGGGCTGCCGGTCTTGGCGCACTTGGAGAGTGCAGCTGCCGGCCCTCAACGCCTTTTGAGCGCCCTTCATGCCCGCCGACTTGGTGGTGAAAACCACCCGAAACAAGTGGAGCCACAGCTCCCAGTGGGGAGCGATCCCCAGATACCCCTCGCAGACGGCGACGAAGATGGCCGCCTGCGCGATGGAATTGGGGCTGAAGTTGTGAAGCTCCACACCGTAGTAGTGCGGGAGCGCCCGCATGAACTAGTACGCCGGCAAACCGAGGCCTCGCTCGTGGAAAACGACGAAGCTCACCACGTAGCCGTCACGTGGCCTCGGCTCCGACTCGCTCCCCGGAGCGATCCACTCCGGCCTATCAGGGTCGATGATCGGGCGGAGAAGACCAGCGTCGACAAGCGCCTGCAGCATCTCCACCGACGCGTCGGAGCGACCCCAAGGATCCGCCTGGAGGATTCTGACGCCCGCCATCGGTACAGTGGAGAACACAACTGCAACGGTAAGACGAACCCTCGACTACTCGCTCCCTCTTTCTCTCTTTTCCCCTCTCCCCACTTCTTCCCGGCGCTCTCCTCTGCTCTTAGCAAACGCTCGAAGGCAAAGAGGGCGATTGCGAGCGAAAAAGGTAAGGAGAGGCAGAGCCGCGGCTCGTTGCGTATTTATAGGGGAGAGGGCGAACGACGAACGACGAAATCGAAAATGGGTGAGCGACGAAATCGGGGTGATGATTTTCGTAGATCTAGCGCGATTAACGCAGATCCGGTAAAACCGCCCACGCGTCCGTTTTTTACTAACTACGCATAGTAACGTCCCGTCCGCAGACAGCGCGACAGAGTCTATCCGCAGCAATGGCAGTTGCCTTTTTCGCCCCCTGAGGAACCGCCGAGAAAGGCGCGCCTGCCGTTGTCAGTCGATGGAAAGGGAATATCCCCCACGCGATTCCTTCCAGACTAAGGAACTGGGCACCGAGCCCATTACGGACCAGAGGTTCAAAGGCTGGGCCCCTGAGGGTCTCGACAGCCGCCTTAGGACAACAGAGTCAGGGACAACTATGGGCGAGCCCGTACATGGCCGAGGCCCAGGCAAGCGATTGCTTGGGATGCCCTATGTCATGTCCGAGACCAGCAGGAGTTCTCTAAAGGGGATCCCATCGTAGGGAGGCACCGAGCCCCTAGGGCCAATCGAACGGCCCTGGCACCCACTAGAGAAGCCCTCTGGTACCTTTTGGGAGTGCGTCTCTGGATCACTAGCCGACCCCTATCGAATGGGGCACGGGCCTCCACTCGGACTTACCCGATAACAGCTCACCGGAAGTGTCACCGCTCGCACCCACCGAGGGTAGCCTGGCATATTCCACCCCTCCTTCCGAGCGAAAAGGATGCGCGAGGGTCATACAAAAAGCCAGGGGAACTCCTGATCGCCCTCTCGCTCCATGTGGAGGCTCGGGGGCTCTCTCTGCAACTTTGCCGAGACCCAGCGACCTAGGCTCGCACGCGAGGGCTCGGCAAACAACCCCTCTGTCCAAACGAAAAGGACGCACGAGGGTCGTACAAAAAGCCAAGGGAACTCCTGATCGCCCTCTCGCTCCGTGCGGAGGCTCGGGGGCTCTTCCTGCAACCTTGCCGAGACCTAGCGACCTAGGCTCGCACGCGAGGGCTCGACAAACAACCCCTGTGTCTGAACAAAAAGGACGCGCGAGGGTCGCACAAAAGGCAGGGGAACTCCTGATCGCCCTCTCGCTTCATGCGGAGGCTCGGGGGCTCTTCCTGCACCCAAAAACAAAAACGAGTTACCCAAGCTCACACCCCGAGGGTCGGAAAAACGCGACAAAAAAGGCACCGAGCCCGTTACGGTCCAGGGGTTCGAAGGCTGGGCCACTAAGGGTTTCGACAGCCGCCCCAGGACAATAGAGTCAGGGACAACTATGGGCGAGCCCGTACATGGCCGAGGCCCAGGCAAGTGATTGCTTGGGATGCCCTATGTCGTGTCCGAGACCTGCGGGAGTTCTCTAAAGGGGATCCCATCGTAGGGAGGCATCGAGCCCCTAGGGACAATCAAACGACCCTGGCACCCACTAGAGAAGCCCTCTTGTCGGATACCGCGAGAAGGGGTACCCTAAGCAAGATCCAAAAAACGACCGCTTAGACTTCGTAAAGATCGAAACCAGCTAAGCGCTGCTGGCCTCGGCCGATTGTCCGACTCGCCCGAGGCCCCATCGCCGCGGGCCTCGGCCGACCCTCCGCTTCGCCCGAGGCCCCTCACCACGGGCCTCGGCCGATTCCCCGTCAAAGGCCTCGGCCGGGCCACCGACCCTCTGTCTCGCGCAAGGCGGGCTCGGCAGCGCTCCGCCACCTCTTCCTTCTCCCGTCCCTCTGGCAAAACGTCGTGTCACGACAACTCTGCCAACTGCTGCCCCTGACAACAGCCGCGCGCCCGGCACAGTACAGCAGAATGGCCGATGGGACAGGAGGCAGGACTGGGCAGGGGTTACCCGCCACTGTACTAACCACCGTGACGCCCATACCTCACTATGCTGCCAACTCCTGCACCGAGGACAATGCAGCGTGGGGAGCCACATCTGGGCTACTGTAGCCTCGGAATCAGCACCCAAGGCCAATAACTCCCCCCAAGAACCTCGACAGTTTGCTTCACGGGCTCGGCAGCCTGAGGGTCCATGACCACCGAGCCCCCCGCGATGGCTCGGCCTCGGCATAGCCGCTGCCCCCTACGGCGTCATTACACGGCAACCCGCACGTCGCCCGCCATGTCCTGCATCAAGCCGTACTGGAGCCCCACGACGCACAAGACCGAGTACGACCAGCATGTCACTTCCGCACGTCCCATCGAGGCGCTCAACCACTCCGACAAATCACACGACGGCGCAGTGCAGCGACGTGGCAGACCAGACGTCCGTCACGCCAGCACCCTGCCATCCACGACGGGACTGTGCAAGGGTTACCGGCTACTGTGCTGCCTAAACTCCTGCACCAAGGACGGACACGACGTAGGGAGTCAGAACCGGGTTCCTGTGACCTCGGGGCCAGCGAACCGACCGCTCCGCCCCGCTCGAGACCCCCGATGAGCCTCGGATTCCGCCTCGCCCGAGACTCCCGGTAGGGCCTCGGGCGAACTGGCCATGCTCCGCCTCGCCCGAGGCTGGGCTCGTCCCGTAATCTCGTCACCTCCACCTCAAAAGTCACTCTGGCAGGCTATCGCATCCAATTAATGCACCCAGCTGCCCTCACTACGAAAGCCACGATCGGCAGCATGCCGCGACAGGACAACGGTCAAATCGCCTTTTTACCATCCCTTACTGACGGTACAGGGCACCGTATCCTGTAGACGCATGTTCCGCACTGTTCCGCCCAAATCAACTATCGACGATGGCCGCCCAGACCTCACATTGCCACCCGCTAAAAGCCTCGGCACAGCAGGCCTCAGCACAGTGGGTCTCGGCCTCAGCGCGATAGGTCTCGGCACAGCCTACTACAGCAGCCACCAGGCCTCGGCGTTTCACCAAGTCAACAAAAGTACAAGAGCGCGGCATGTCGTCAGCCTTGAAGACCATACCGACTAGACATCGATTGGAACTCCCGCGACGCCATACTGCTTCAGGGAGCGGAATACGTCAGCAAATAGTAGCCTTCTCATGTACCTCTCGCTTCCTCCTTGTAACTATAAAAGGAGGTAGCCAGGGCCATTTCTGGGGGGGCGAAAGGAAAAACACGCCGATAGAATCACGCACTTCCACGCTGCTTGGGAGCAACGTCCCAAGCAGTTCGCACCACCCTCGCCGAGACCTGGGGCTAGCTCCCTCTCTCACTCAGCTTGTAACCCCCTACCACGAGCACTCCGGTGCAAGGAATACAAGATCGATCTCTCAGACTGGACGTAGGGCCTCGACTGCCCGAACCAGTATAAACCTTGTGTCTCTTTGCATCACCATCCGAGATTAGGGACACGCAGTACAAATTCACTCGTTGGTTGAGGGACCCCCGGTTCCAAAACACCGACAGTTGGCGCGCCAGGTAGGGGCCTCTACGTGTCAGCTTCGTCATCCTAGCAAGTTCCGGATGGCAGACCATATACGACCATTGCGCCTCGGCACCATAGTTTGGTTCGGGAGCCTAGAGTTCATGTCTCTAGGGCATGAGTACGACATGGTGCTCCTCACTCCTCGAACCCCACCGTCCGACGACGAAGTCGCGCCCCGGCAGCCCAGGCGTAGGCGGCGTCCGGGCGGCCGCTCTCGCCACGCTCGCCGGGCACGGCGCGAGCAAGGCCACCCCGACGCTACGCGAGCCCGGGGCAGCACGACACTCCCCGCCGATATCCTGCGACCAGCTGTTGGTACGGGGTCCCTGACTGGGGACCTGTCTGACCTGAGCCTGGACAAAGGAAAATCGCCGGGGGATTACGACGATGCCCAGTCATCTAACCCCGCTCCGCCACTCCCTGAAGAACCGACCCCGGCGGGGCAGAATCTAGAGACGGCCCCGTTCCCATACCCCTTTGGGTTGAGAAATGCCGCCACCTCCTACGCCTACGCTTACGCTGCCGCTCACGAGCACCCCTCGGAACGCCGCCAGCGCTTCGCTCTCGACCTGAGCACCCACTCCGACCCCTCGGACGAGGACGAGGCGTGGCCCGGGGTGGATTTCTCCGAACTCCACAACCCTGGGGCTTTACGCCAATTCTTGGCCGCAAGCGACTACTGCCTCGGCTATTCCGACCCCGACGACGAAGGGACTTACGATCCATCCCGTGAGTGCTTCCACGTCGGGCTCGGGATGCCAACGGTGGGCGAAGAGGAAGAAGGGACAGGCACTCGTTCACCGCCCCGGGCGGGGACGGGTGGTGCCACGCCTCCGCGTCTCGCAGCCCCGGCAGCACGAAACGAGAATCTCGTCCACGGGGGGCATCGTCGCCCAGACCTGGAGCAGCTCCGCGAGCTTCAGGCCAAGGTCGAAGAGGACCGACTCCTTCTGCAACAGCTCCGGGACACTCTCGAGCAGGAGCAGCGAGGGCGCGGTGAGGGCGGAGGAGCCCGAGGGCGGGCCCGCGACGTTCATCACCGCATCAACGACAACGAGGGCGGAGAGCCACCCCCAATCTTTAACCGCGCTAGCCAGAATGTCACAGCTGCTGCGATGCTGATCCGAGCGATGCCCGAGCCCTCCACCACCGAAGGGCGACGGGTCCGCGGAGAGCTCCGCGACCTCCTCGAGACCGCAGCAGTACAGCAAGCCGAAAGTTCCGCCTCCCGCCGGCGCGGAGGCACTTCGGAGCAACCCACGGCATGACCTCGCCAAGGCCAGGATGCCTCGATCCGTCCCGAGCCCGCTCGCGCGCCGACGGTCAACAGGGCCCCCTCGGTGCGCGACCGACCTGGACACCAACGCGAGGTACAAGGCGACCACGAGGTAGTTGGCAGGCGACGGCGCCACGACGACGGAGCCGCCCGAGGCTACCACCCGCACCGAGGCGGTCGCTACGATAGCGGTGAGGACCGCAGTCCTTCCCCTGAGCCGCCAGGACCTCGGGTCTTCAGCAGGGCCATCCGTGTTGCACCCTTCCCCGCCCGGTTCCGACAGCCGGCCAACCTCGCAAAATACAGCGGCGAGACCAACCCGGAACTCTGGCTCGCCGATTACCGCTTGGCCTGCCAGCTAGGTGGCGCGGACGATGACCTGCTCATCATCCGCAATCTCCCTCTGCTGTTGTCGGACTCGGCACGAGCCTGGCTCGAGCATCTCCCTCCCTCGCAAATCCACGACTGGCGCGACTTGGTTAGGATCTTCGTCGGGAACTTCCAGGGCACATACGTGCGCCCTGGGAATTCCTGGGATCTTAAAAGCTGCCGCCAGAAGCCAGACGAGTCTCTCCGAGATTTCATCCGGCGCTTCTCCAAGCAGTGCACCGAGCTACCCAGCGTCGGCGACTCGGAGATCGTCCAGGCTTTCCTCTCCGGCACCACTTGTCGGGACTTGGTCCGAGAGTTAGGACGCAACGTCCCACGCTCTGCTGCCGCGCTCCTCGACATCGCCACCAGCTTCGCCTCAGGGGAAGAGGCTGTCGGAGCCATCTTCCCCGACGCCGATCCCAAAGGGAAGCGGAGAGAAGAGGCCCCCGAGGCCTCAGCCCCCCACCTCCCTAAGAAAAAGAAGAAGGGTCGCCCAGGGAAGCAGGAAGTCCTCGAGGCCGCCCATGTCGCCACGACGGATCGCAGGAATCCCCGCGGCCCCCGCGGCCCCGGGCTATTTGACGACATGCTGAAGAAGCCCTGCCCTTACCATCAAGGTCCGGTGAAGCATGCCCTCGAGGAGTGCACCATGCTCCGGCGCTACTACGCCAGGCTCGGGCTCCCCGACGACGACGCCAAACAGAAGGGCCCCAGCGGTCGGAACGAGGACAAGGACGACGGGTTCCCCATGGTACGCAACGCTTTCATGATCTTTGGCGGACCCTCGGCATGCCTCACGGCACGCCAGCGAAAGAGGGAACGCCGGGAAGTTTTCTCGGTCAAGGTGGCCACCCCCCGGTACCTCGACTGGTCTCGGGAGGCAATCACCTTTGATCGGGACGACCACCCCGATTATGTTCCAAACCCCGGGCAATACCCGCTTGTCGTCGACCCGATCGTCGGCAACACCCGACTTACCAAAGTGCTCATGGACGGAGGCAGCGGCCTCAACATCCTCTACGTCAACACTCTGGAGCTCCTGGAGCTCGACCGATCACGGCTCCGAGGCGGTTCCGCGCCCTTCCATGGCGTCGTGCCAGGAAAGCGCACGCGACCCCTCGGGCGCATCGACTTACCCGTCTGTTTCGGCACTCCCTCCAACTACCGCAAGGAGGTCCTCACCTTCGAGGTGGTGGAATTCAAGGGGGCTTACCACGCCATCTTGGGGCGCCCGTGCTACGCCAAGTTCATGGCGATCCCCAACTACACCTACCTCAAGCTCAAGATGCCAGGCCCCAACGGCATCATCACCGTCGAGTCCACATACGAGCACGCATACGACTGCGACGTCGAGTGCATCGAGTACGCCGAGGCCATCGTGGAGGCTGAGACCCTCATCGCCGATCTCGTCCAGCTTGGTGGCGAGGTTCCCGACGCCAAGCGGCGCGCCGGGGCCTTCGAGCCCGCGGAGGCTGTCAAGCTCGTCCCCGTCGACCCCGCCGTCCCCGACGGCCGAGGACTGAAGATCGGCGCCACCCTCGACAGCAAATAGGAAGCCGTGCTCGTCGACTTTCTCCGTGCGAACGTCGATATGTTCGCATGGAGTCCCTCGGACATGCCTGGCATACCAAGGGAGGTCGCCGAGCACGCCTTAGATATCCGGCCAGGCTCCAGGCCGGCAAAGCAGCGCCTGCGCCGGTTTGACGAGGAGAAGCGCAGGGCCATCGGCGAAGAAGTACAGAAGCTCGTGACAGCCGGGTTCATCAAGGAAGTATCCCATCCAGAGTGATTGGCTAACCCTGTACTAGTCAGGAAGAAAAGTGGCAAGTGGAGGATGTGCGTGGACTACACTGGTCTAAATAAAGCATGCCCGAAAGTCCCATTCCCACTACCACGAATTGACCAAATCGTCGACTCCACTGCAGGATGCGAAACCCTCTCCTTCCTTGATGCGTATTCCGGTTACCACCAAATCAAGATGAAAGAGTCCGACCAGCTCGCGACTTCTTTCATCACTCCATTCGGCATGTACTGCTACGTAACCATGCCGTTTGGCCTCAGAAACGCAGGGGCCACTTACCAACGGTGCATGATCCAAGTCTTTGGCGAACATATCGGACGAACCGTTGAGGCCTATGTGGATGACATCGTAGTCAAGTTCAGGAAGGCCGGCGATCTCGTCGGCGACCTGGAGGTTGCCTTCACATGTCTCAGAAAGAAGGACATCAAGCTCAACCCCGAGAAATGTGTCTTCGGGGTCCCCCGAGGCATGCTCTTAGGATTCATAGTCTCGGAACGTGGGATCGAGGCCAACCCGGAGAAGGTCTCGGCCATGACCAACATGGGCCCGATCCGAGACCTCAAAGGCGTGCAGAGGGTCATGGGATGCCTTGCGGCCCTGAGCCGCTTCATCTCCCGCCTCGGCGAGAAAGGCCTGCCCCTGTACCGTCTTTTGAGAAAGGCCGAGCGCTTTTCTTGGACCACCGAGGCCGAGGAAGCCCTCGCCAGGCTCAAAGCACTACTCACCAACCCCCCCGTCCTGGTTCCGCCCACCGAGGGCGAACACCTCTTACTCTATGTCGCCGCGACGACCCAAGTGGTCAGCGCGGCCGTAGTCGTCGAGAGGCAGGAGAAGGGACACGCTCTGCCCATCCAGCGACCTGTCTACTTCATCAGCGAAGTGCTCTCCGAGACTAAGACACGTTACCCGCACATCCAGAAGTTAGTTTACGCCATAGTCTTGGCTCGACGCAAGCTGCGTCACTACTTCGAGTCCCACCCGGTGACTGTGGTGTCGTCTTTTCCTCTGGGAGAGATAATCCAAAACCGGGAGGCCTCGGGTAGAATAGCCAAATGGGCTGTCGAACTCATGGGGGAGACCTTGTCTTTCGCGCCTCGGAAAGCAATCAAATCACAGGTCCTGGCCGACTTTGTAGCCGAGTGGACCGACACGCAGCTGCCACCCGTTCAAATCCAATCAGAATGCTGGACCATGTACTTCGACGGGTCTCTGATGAAGACTGGGGCCGGCGCGGGCCTGCTCCTGGTCTCGCCCCTCGGAATACACATGCGCTACATGATCCGGCTTCACTTCGCCGCCTCCAACAATGTCGCCGAATACAAGGCCCTCGTCAACGGCCTGCAAATCGCCATCGAACTTGGAGTACGACGTCTCGACGTACGGGGTGATTCGCATGGCGATTGACGAAGAGCCTCCCAAGACCGACCAAGGAACGGACTGGCGAGTCCCTCTCCTTGATCGCCTCGTCCGAGGAGAGCTTCCTGCTGACAGAACCGAAGCCCGACGGCTTGCGCGACGCGCCAAGACTTACGTCCTCTGCGACGGCGAGTTATATAGGCGCAGCCCATCTGGTATTCTCCAACGATGCGTCACCACCGAGGCTGGCCAATCCTTACTTCAGGACTTACACGCGGGAGTCTGCGGGCACCACGCGGCGCCTCGGACGCTCGTAGGTAACGCCTTCCGCCAAGGTTTCTATTGGCCAACAGCGGTGGCCGACGCCACAAAGCTAGTACGCACCTGCGAGGGATGCCAGTACTATGCTCGACAGACGCACCTCCCGGCCCAAGCCCTCCAAACCATCCCCATCACATGGCCATTCGCTGTGTGGGGACTGGACATGGTTGGGCCTCTGCAGAAGGCACCCGGGGGCTATACCCATCTGCTGGTAGCTATCGACAAATTCTCTAAATGGATCGAGGCTCGTCCGATCGCTCAGATCAAATCCAAGCAAGCGGTGCTGTTCTTTACGGATATCATCCACAGGTTCGGGGTTCCTAACATCATCATCACTGACAATGGGACACAATTCACCGGGCGCAAGTTCCTAACGTTTTGCGACAACCACCACATCCGGGTGGCCTGGGCGGCCGTAGGGCACCCAAGGACGAATGGCCAAGTAGAGCGTGCCAACGGCATGATCCTACAAGGCCTTAAGCCAAGAATATTCAACCAGTTGAAGAAGTTTGGCAAGAAATGGCTTGCCGAACTCCCGTCAGTCATCTGGAGCCTAAGAAATACCCCGAGCCGAGCCACGGGATTCACGCCGTTCTTCCTGGTCTATGGAGCCGAGGCCATCCTCCCCACTGACTTAGAATACGGCTCCCCGAGGCTACAGGCGTACAACGAGCAAAGCAACCGCACTGCCCGCGAAGACGCCCTCGACCAACTGGAGGAAGCCCGCGACGTCGCGCTACTACACTCAGCCAGGTATCAGCAAGCCCTACGACGCTACCAAGCCCGGCGCGTCCAAAGCCGGGACCTGAAGGTGGGCGACCTAGTGCTGAGACTGAGGCAGAGCAACAAGGGCCGCCACAAGCTGACCCCACCCTGGGAGGGGCCGTATATCGTCGCTCAAGTGCTGAAGCCCGGGACCTACAAGTTAGCCAACGAGAAGGGCGAAATCTTCACCAACGCTTGGAACATAGAACAGCTACGTCGTTTCTACCCTTAAATTTCCAAACGTTGTTTACATTGTTCCTCGAAATAAATAAAGAAGCGTTCTTTAATTGTTATAATCTTTCGAGGAACCCCCTTATAGACAAATCGGCTATATAGAACCCAAGGACCGAAAGATCGTCTCAAGGGCGAAAAGGCCGGCCGAGTCGTGAGAACGGCCTATGCCTCTGGGCTACGGCAGCTCCCTCACCACCGTTTCACCCAAAGGACAGCTTAGGTTCCGAGGAAGTTCTTTGCAGAGAGGTTGTCTATCGATAGGGGCTCGACGTCACTATAACGCAATAAGGGAGACTCGGCTCTGCCTCTGCAAAGTCGAGCCTCCCTCGGGGGCTAAAAAGGGGGAACCCCCCTAAGTCCCGGACACCATTTCTCAACCGTTTTTCCGAAAATTTCCACGCCAAACTCTCTCGCGCTCCGACGGGACCTTCGCAAGAAACCCAAAGACCAAAAGCCTGTCTGGAGGCCAAAGGGCCGGCCGGGTCGTGAGAACGGCCTACGCCTCTGGGCTACGGCAGCTCCCTCACCACCCTTCGCCGAAGGACGGCTTAGGTTCCGAGGGATTTCTTCGCGATCGAGACAGAGGGCACGAACTTAGAAATAGAATGGAAAATGGTTAAGAAGCACACATACGCAAATACTTTAAGGGCCTCGACGGCCACAAAAAACGTCACGATTCGGCAACTAACTCGATTCGGTTACATGGCCCCTTTTGGCCCAGGTCAAAGCTCAAGGATCGGCGGCTGGCGCGGGAGGGACCACCTCTTCTTCGAACAGCTTGGCCAACGCGGTGCCAGGTGCCTCGGCCGCCTCCAACAGCCTCACGACCTCTGCATCAGCCTCCTCGTCATCTTCTGGCAACACGTAGCCGTCGCTGACAGCCTCGAGGTTGATGGCGTAGTGCGAGGAGACGACGGCCAGGGCGCGCTTGACACCCGTGTGCAACGCCCCTCGGAGTCTCTCGCGGACGTGGCCGCTCAACGCGATGAGGCGGCTCCCAAGGGTGCTAGCTGATTGGACCTCCTCGACGTCCAGAGCCTCGCAGGCAGACCGGACAGCGCTGCGCAGCGCCTCGTGCTCCCGGACCTCGACATCCAGCGCTGCTTGCGCCGCGACGGAGGCCTCAGCCGCCTGGGAGGCCTCTTTCTCCAGATCTACGTCGCAGCAAGGGGTCAGGAGTCAAGCGCGAACCAGGACAAAAAGAGCAAATGGAACGAGGAACATGGTTCAGCGGAACTTACCCTCAGCCTTGCCCTTCCAGGCTGAGACCTCGACCCGAGAGGCCTCGGCCGCCTTGGTAGCCTCTGCCAGGGCGACTTTTGTCGCCTGATGCTCGCTCTGCTCCGCACCCAGCTGCCCGGCTGTAGCCTTCGCAGAGGCCGTCGCTTCTTGGGCCCGAAGCCTGAAGGAGTCTCGCTCCTCCTCCAGTTCCTTGATCTTGGCCACCAGAGGGGCGGACTGCTCCTTAGCCATGGCCAACTCCGCCTGAATGTCGGCACAACGAAGGCGGAGGTCCTCCACTTCCGCACTCCGCGCCGACAATAGTCCCTGGGCATCGGCAAGCAAGCCCTTCTGGCGCCGGAGCTGGTCCCAGATATCCCTCTCATTTCGCAGGAACACCGATTTCCCAAGGGATCGGGTCTCGAGCTCCTAAGGAGGCAAAACAAAAAACACACGTCAAAACACTGCGAGCGGGCTCGGAGAGAAAACAACGCGGCACGAGAGGGGAAAGTACTTACCCGCGTGACACCGGGCAAGTCCTGACCCATAATGGTCATCGCTGTCTGCAGCGACCGCACTGCCAATTGGCGATACTCCTCGAGGGTATCCCAACGCCCCCCCTCGGCGACGTCCTCAAGGGCGAACACAGGCTCCCCCTCGGGATCAGCCTGGTCCCGCCAGAAAACACGCGGGAAGTTCCACCCACGGGGCTCGGGCCGTAGCGGGACAAGGGCCGAACTCCCCTCGGCAGGATCTGGGACTTGCTGCTCCGCGGCACTGGCCGCCTCGGCGTCCGCCGCCTCCTTCCCTCGGGAAGAATCATCAGACGAGATTGTCTGAACCAGGGGCGGCGCCAAAGTTTGCCCCGCCTCCACCTCCATCGCCTCGGTCTCGACGGACCCGGGGGCTCTGGCCTCCGCCATCTCTACCTCGATGGCCCCGGAGTCCACCGCCCTGGCCTCGGAGGTCTTGGGCGCCCCGGCCTCACCCTCAATGGCCTCGGCAGTGCTAGACGCCCCGGCCTCCGTCGCCCCAAGACCCACGACGTCGCGAGGCGTGGGCTCCTCCTCCTCCACTTGCCCCGCGGCCGCCTCGGCCCCCTTTTCTAGGGCGGCCACCTCCTCCGAAACGGCCTCGCCCGACTCCGCGCCACGCTGCGCGTCAGCCTGCGCCTCCGCTGCCTGATGGGCGGAGGAGCTAACGTTCACCTTGAGCGCCTTACGGGGCGCCAAGGGAGGGTCTCCCACCAGAAGCGTCTGGCTGCAAGAAAAGACACTCCCAAGGTCAGCATGCAACCAAGGGGCAAACAAGAAGCGGACTCCGCCAGGAAAGACGCTTACCGCGAACGGGGATGCAACCGCTTCGACACCGTCCGCCTCCTCTGCAACGGCGGCGGTGGTGGCAGCAGCGCGGCCTCGGTGTCCACCAGCGCCAGCTGGTCCCCGTCGGGCCCCGGCACCTCCTCGACCCTTCGCGGAGATAATGGGGTCGCCCCCACCGTCACCCGCTCAACCTCCACCGTCGAACCCATCGGGCCGACGGCACGCTCCTCCGACACCCGCGCCTCGGGTGTGCCGGCCTCGGCGCCGGGACGGGTCACCACTGGCCCCGGGACACCTCCTCCTCCTCCTAGGGGCGTCAAGCTCCTTGCCGGCGCCCCGGGAACCATCTCCCTGATGTCGGGGAGGTGTTCCAGGCAGGCCGTCCCCACCTCGCGCCCACCGCCGTCGCTCGAAGAATCTGTCACCGACGACGAGGGAGACGGCTCCAAAGGGAGACCGTCGAGCCTCTGGCGCCGGCGACGGGCGTCCAGCTTTTCGCGCGCGAGGATCTTCTTCGTGCGCTTCGCCTCCTGGGCATCTTTCTTCTTCTTCTCCTCCTCGGCACGCGCCCTGTTCACGGATCGCCGCCGGGCGTCCTCAGGAACGGGCGGCGGGGAGCCTCGCACGTCTCTTATCCCCTGTGAGAACGACGAAGTAAGACAACAGACCAAAAAGGCGAAAAACAAGAAGGACGCGAAAGCCTCGACAACATCCAACTTACCAGCGAGACATACCCCCGCGACGGGCGCATCGGGAACGGCATCAAGTCATCGAGCCTCGGCTTCCCGTCTACCGCCTCCCTCACCCGACGCAGGGTCTCGTCATCGGTAAGGGCGAAGGCGGACATCTTGATACCGGCGACCGGGTCGCTCGGCGTCATCTCGAACAGCCGCCGCCGCCGGGCCATTAGCGGCAACACCCTCCGGCGGTGAAAGGCCGCCACGACCACGGCCGCCGAAAGGCCGCAGTCACGCAGCTTCCCCAAGGCCCTCAAGAGCGGTTCCAGCCTAGGCTGGTCGACCTTGATGACGCCGTACCCCCATTTCTCCGGTTGACTCTCTACAACCCGCCCGGTATAAGGGGGAAGTCCTCCGCCGTCGTTGCGGAGGTAGAACCAGCCGTCATACCAACGACGGTTGGACGTTGACAGCTGGGCCGGGATGTAGAGGGACTGCCGGTCTTGGCGCACGTGGAGGGTGTAGCCGCCGGCCCTCTGCGCCTTCCGAGCCCCCCTCGTTCCCCCCGGCTTGGAGGTGAACGTCGCTCGGAACAAATGGAGCCACAACTCCCAGTGGGGAGCGATCCCCAGATACCCCTCGCAGACGGCGACGAAGATGGCCGCCTGCGCGATGGAGTTGGGGCTGAAATTGTGCAGCTCCACGCCATAGTAGTGCGGGAGTGCCCGCATGAAGCTATCCGCCGGCGACCCGAAGCCTCGCTCGTGGAAGACGACGAAGCTCACCACGTAGCCGTCGCGCGGCCTCGGCTCCGACTCGTCCCCCGGAGCAATCCACTCCGGCTCGTCGGGGTCGGTGATCGGGCGAAGAAGACCGGCCTCCACGAGCGACTGCAGCTTCTCCTCGGTGACGTCGGACCGCTCCCAGGGATCCGCCGGGAGGATGACGGGACCACCAGCCATTGCGCGGCGGAGGACGCTGCTACGGCGGTAATCTCTCTCCCTCTCTCTTTCGATCTCTCGCACTTTTCTTCCCCGGCGCTCTATGCTCTCAGCGACGGCACGGAGGCAGCAAAAGCGAACGCGGAAAAGGTAAGGAGGGAGAGGGCAAGGCTGTTTGCGTATTTATGCAGGGACGAATCGAAACCACCGGGCGACGAAATCGGGGAAGTTTCCCCCAGGAAATCCGGCGCGGTTATCCAGATCCGGTCTTACCGCCCACTCCCTCCTCATTAATTGCGCGTGCAGTTACGTCCCGTCGACTGACGCCACGTCACGCCCAACCGCAGCAGCAGCAGGCGCCGTTCCACCTCTTCGAAAAAGCTGCCTCAAAAGGCGCGCCTGCCGTTGCTAACCGCAGGGAGAGAGGTAACCCCCACCCGATTCCTTTCAGGCAAAGGAACCAGGCACCGAGCCCGTTACGGTCCAGGGGTTCGAAGGCTGGGCCCTCAGGGGTTTCGACAGCCGCCCCAGGACAACAGAGTCAGGGGCGACTACGGGCGAGCCTATGCGAGGCCGAGGCCCAAGCAAGCGAGACGCTTGGGATGCCCTGTGTCGTGTCCGAGACCGGCAGGGAAGTCTCCGAATGGGATCCCACCGTAGGGAGGCACCGAGCCACCGAGGCCCAGCGAACGGCCTCGGCACCCACTAGAGAAACCCTCCGGTACTCTTGGAGCGCGTCTCCGGACCGCTAGCCGACCCCCAGCGAACGGGGTACGGGCCTCCACTCGGACTTACCCGATAACAGCTCACCAGAAATGCCGTCGCTCGCGCCCACCGAGGGTAGCGTGGCATCTTCCACCCCTCCTTCCGAGCGAAAAGGAAGCGCGAGGGTCGAACAAAAAGTCAGGAGAACCCCTGACGGCCCTCTCGCTCCGCGCAGAGGCTAAGGGACTCTTCCTGCAAAACGTTGCCGAGTCCCAGCGACCTGGGCTCGCACACGAGGGGACTCGGCAGTACAAACCCTCCTTCCGAGCGAAAAGGAAGCGCGAGGGTCGAACAAAAAGTCAGGAGAATCCCTGACGGCCCTCTTGCTCCGTGCAGAGGCTAAGGGACTCTTCCTGCGACACATTGCCGAATCCCAGCGACTTGGGCTCGCACACGAGGGGGCTCGGCAATACAAACCCTCCTTCCAAGCGAAAAGGAAGCACGAGGGTCGTTCAAAAAGCCGGAAGAACTCCTGACGGCCCTCTTGCTCCGTGCAGAGGCTAGGGAGCTCCTTCTGCAAAAAGACGCCGAGACCCCGCGACCTAGGCTCGCACCCGAGGGGGGGCTCGGCAGTCAGACCCTCACACGCGAGGGGCGAACCAAAAGCCAGGGGACCTCTGACCGCTCTCTCGCTCCGCGCGAGAGACTCGGGGGCCCCCCTGCAACTTTGCCGAGACCCAGCAGCTCAGGCTCGCACACGAGTGGGCTCGGCAAACAGCCCCCCCCGTCCGAGCGAAAAGGACGGGCGGGGGACGGGCAAAAAAGACGGGAGGACCCCTGACCACCCTCTCGCTCCGTGCGGAGGCTCGGGGGCTCTTCCTGCACCCGAGATAAAGACAAGCGACCCAAGCCCGTTACGGTCCAGGGGTTCGAAGGCTGGGCCCTCAGGGGTTTCGACAGCCGCCCCAGGACAACAGAGTCAGGGGCGACTACGGGCGGGCCTATGCGAGGCCGAGGCCCAAGCAAGCGAGACGCTTGGGATGCCCTGTGTCGTGTCCGAGACCGGCAGGGAAGTCTCCGAATGGGATCCCACCGTAGGGAGGCACCGAGCCACCGAGGCCCAGCGAACGGCCTCGGCACCCACTAGAGAAACCCTCCGGTACTCTTGGAGCGCGTCTCCGGACCGCTAGCCGACCCCCAGCGAACGGGGTACGGGCCTCCACTCGGACTTACCCGATAACGGCTCACCGGAAATGCCGTCGCTCGCGCCCACCGAGGGTAGCGTGGCATCTTCCACCCCTCCTTCCTCTCGCTCCAGGCAGAGGCTAAGGGGCTCTTCCCGCAGCATCGTCGAGGCCCTGCGATCCGAACTCGCACCCACGGGCCCGGCAAACACAATGTAACTCCCCACTCGAAAGAGAAAAAAGCCCCTGGAGAAGGGAAATCACTCCTCCAGGGCCTCGGGGGCTACACCCGGCGGGTGCGCTCGCGCGCACCCACCAAAACCTCGAAGACAAAGCACCATCCCGACAGGAACTATCAAGAGCCAATTCTCGTCAGAACCTCAGGGGGAGTGCCTCCACTCCCCCCAAGGCTCGGGGGCTACTGTCGGATACCGTGAGAAGGGGTACCCTAAGCAAGATCCAAAAAACGACCGCTTAGACTTCGTAAAGATCGAAACCAGCTAAGCGCTGCTGGCCTCGGCCGATTGTCCGACTCGCCCGAGGCCCCATCGCCGCGGGCCTCGGCCGACCCTCCGCTTCGCCCGAGGCCCCTCACCACGGGCCTCGGCCGATTCCCCGTCAAAGGCCTCGGCCGGGCCACCGACCCTCTGTCTCGCGCAAGGCGGGCTCGGCAGCGCTCCGCCACCTCTTCCTTCTCCCGTCCCTCTGGCAAAACGTCGTGTCACGACAACTCTGCCAACTGCTGCCCCTGACAACAGCCGCGCGCCCGGCACAGTACAGCAGAATGGCCGATGGGACAGGAGGCAGGACTGGGCAGGGGTTACCCGCCACTGTACTAACCACCGTGACGCCCATACCTCACTATGCTGCCAACTCCTGCACCGAGGACAATGCAGCGTGGGGAGCCACATCTGGGCTACTGTAGCCTCGGAATCAGCACCCAAGGCCAATAACTCCCCCCAAGAACCTCGACAGTTTGCTTCACGGGCTCGGCAGCCTGAGGGTCCATGACCACCGAGCCCCCCGCGATGGCTCGGCCTCGGCATAGCCGCTGCCCCCTACGGCGTCATTACACGGCAACCCGCACGTCGCCCGCCATGTCCTGCATCAAGCCGTACTGGAGCCCCACGACGCACAAGACCGAGTACGACCAGCATGTCACTTCCGCACGTCCCATCGAGGCGCTCAACCACTCCGACAAATCACACGACGGCGCAGTGCAGCGACGTGGCAGACCAGACGTCCGTCACGCCAGCACCCTGCCATCCACGACGGGACTGTGCAAGGGTTACCGGCTACTGTGCTGCCTAAACTCCTGCACCAAGGACGGACACGACGTAGGGAGTCAGAACCGGGTTCCTGTGACCTCGGGGCCAGCGAACCGACCGCTCCGCCCCGCTCGAGACCCCCGATGAGCCTCGGATTCCGCCTCGCCCGAGACTCCCGGTAGGGCCTCGGGCGAACTGGCCATGCTCCGCCTCGCCCGAGGCTGGGCTCGTCCCGCAATCTCGTCACCTCCACCTCAAAAGTCACTCTGGCAGGCTATCGCATCCAATTAATGCACCCAGCTGCCCTCACTACGAAAGCCACGATCGGCAGCATGCCGCGACAGGACAACGGTCAAATCGCCTTTTTACCATCCCTTACTGACGGTACAGGGCACCGTATCCTGTAGACGCATGTTCCGCACTGTTCCGCCCAAATCAACTATCGACGATGGCCGCCCAGACCTCACATTGCCACCCGCTAAAAGCCTCGGCACAGCAGGCCTCAGCACAGTGGGTCTCGGCCTCAGCGCGATAGGTCTCGGCACAGCCTACTACAGCAGCCACCAGGCCTCGGCGTTTCACCAAGTCAACAAAAGTACAAGAGCGCGGCATGTCGTCAGCCTTGAAGACCATACCGACTAGACATCGATTGGAACTCCCGCGACGCCATACTGCTTCAGGGAGCGGAATACGTCAGCAAATAGTAGCCTTCTCATGTACCTCTCGCTTCCTCCTTGTAACTATAAAAGGAGGTAGCCAGGGCCATTTCTGGGGGGGCGAAAGGAAAAACACGCCGATAGAATCACGCATTTCCACGCTGCTTGGGAGCAACGTCCCAAGCAGTTCGCACCACCCTCGCCGAGACCTGGGGCTAGCTCCCTCTCTCACTCAGCTTGTAACCCCCTACCACGAGCACTCCGGTGCAAGGAATACAAGATCGATCTCTCAGACTGGACGTAGGGCCTCGACTGCCCGAACCAGTATAAACCTTGTGTCTCTTTGCATCACCATCCGGGATTAGGGACACGCAGTACAAATTCACTCGTTGGTTGAGGGACCCCCGGTTCCAAAACACCGACACCTCTGGTACCTTTTTGGAGTGCGTCTCTGGATCACTAGCCGACTCCTATCGAATGGGGCACGGGCCTCCACTCGGACTTACCCGATAACAGCTCACCGGAAGTGTCACCGCTCGCACCCACCGAGGGTAGCCTGGCATATTCCACCCCTACTTTCGAGCAAAAAGGAAGCGCGAGGGTCATACAAAAAGCCAGGGAAACTCCTGATCGCCCTCTTGCTCCGTGCGGAGGCTCGGGGGCTCCTCCTGCAACCTTGCCGAGACCTAGCGACCTAGACTCACACGCGAGGGCTCGGCAAACAACCCCTCCTTCCGAACGAAAAGGATGCGCGAGGGTCGTACAAAAGCCAGGGGAACTCCTGACCGCCCTCTCGCTCCGTGCGGAGGTTTGGGGGCTCTTCCTGCAACCTTGCCGAGACCCAGCGACCTAGGCTCGCACGCGAGGGCTCGGCAGGCTCAGGGACTCCTCCTGCACCCCGAACGAAAGACTAACAACCTGAGCTCACCCTCATGGGTCTGACAAACACGACAGAACACCCTGCTCGTCGAAGAAAAAAAAAGCCCCTGGAGGAATGAACTCACTCCTCTAGGGCCTCGGGGGCTACACCCGGCGGGTGCGCTCGCGCACACCCACCGGAACCTCAGAAAAACAAAACACAATCCCGACGGGAGCAGCTGCAAGTCTCGACAAAACCTCAGGGAGAGTGCCTCACACTCCCGCCCGAGGCTCGGGGGCTACTGTCGGATACCAGAAAAAGGGGTACCCCAAGCAAAGACCGAAAAACTGCTTAGACCCTAAAAAGGTCTCGGCCAAAATCTCCGATTCGCCCGAGGCCCCCTCGCCGAGGCCCCCTCGCCGAGGCCTCAGAAGAAGTACCGATTCTCCGATTCGTGCGAGGCCGGCTCGGCACCAGCCCCGCGACCGCCGCCTTGACCAAACTGCTCTGGCTGAACATCACATCCAATCAAAGCGCTCAACTACTCCGGCAACCGCACGACGGCACAGTACAGCGAAGTGGCCGACTATACGTCAGTCGCGTCAACACCCTGCCATCTGCGACAGAACGAGGCAGGGGTTACCGACCACTGTGCTGCCTAAACTCCTGCACCAAGGATAAACGCGACGTGGGGAGTCAGGGCTGGGTCCCTGTAACCTTGGAATCAGCGCACCAACCGCTCCATCTCGCCCGAGACCCCTCGACAAAGCCTCGGACTCACTGAACCCGCTCCGTCTCGCCCGAGACCCTCCAGAGGGGGCCTCGGACAAACTGTTCGTGCTCCGCCTCGCCCGAGGCCGGGCTCGTCCCGCAACCTCGTCGTCTCCGCCCCAAATGTATCTCTGACAAGTTGTCGCATCCAATTAATGCGCCCAACTGCACCCACTACATAAGCCACGATCGGCAGTGCACTACTACAGGAGCGATGGGACAACGGTCAAATCTCCTTTTTACCATCCCTTGCTGACAATACAGGTACCATACCCTATAGACACAGGTCCCGCACTGTTCCGCCTAAATCAACTACGAGATGGCCACCGAGACCCCCGCATTGTCGCTTCTAAAGGCCTCTGCACAGCGAGCCTCGGCACGACCAGCTACAGCAGCCGCCAGGCCTCGGCACTTCACAAGTCAACAAATCCACAGGAGCGCGGCATGTCGCCTGCCCGACCATACTGACTAGACTTCTACGGGAACTCCCACGACGGCACATTGCCCCAGGAGTAGAGTACATCATCAAATAGTCCTTTACGTATAGCTCTCTCATGTACGCTGGCTTCCCCCTTGCGGCTATAAAAGGAGGTAGCCAGTACCGTTTTGGGGGACGGCCAGGAAAACATATCAAATCGGCTCACGAATGCCCACACAAGTAACGCACCTCACTCTGTAATTCATATTTCCCCTCGCAGAGACCTGGGACGAACACCCTCTCTCGCCTAGTTTGTAACCCCCTACTACAAGCACCCCGGTGTGAGGAATACAAGAACACTCTCTCAGACTGGACGTAGGGCATCCATTGCCTGAACCAGTATAAGCCTTGTGTCTCTTTGCATCACCATCTGAAATCGGGAGCACGCAGCACAAATTCACTCGTCGGTTGAGGACCCCTGGTCCGAAGTACCGACACAACACATCTTCTGATCTTATATGTCACTCAGGGTAAGAAAAAACATGTGTATCTGTTTCTGCCCTCCCATGTATGTGCATGCAGTGCACACACAACAGATATATAATATGCAGTAACAGCAATCAATCGAAGAAAAACCACAACCAGGCATTGCGATGACAAGTTTTGTCAACAGCTGAAAAGAACATACATACAAATCACTAATCATAAACTACGATAATACAGTTTAGCACATCCAAGGACTCTGTTCTAGATACAGTTAGGAGAATCCATCACAACCGTAAGCATAAAACTGTACGATCCTAAAAAGATGGAGAACTGCAGAGAGGCAGATAATGCGATAATACCTACAAACAGAACTATGCCTATGTTCAAACTGATTTGAGGCTGCTGGTAAGGCCAGCCTGCTAACAACACGAGCAGCAGCATACACTGACAGCCTCACTTTGATGCAACCTTGCCTAAATGCAACCCTTCACATAAATTTAACAAATATGAAGAGGGGTGATCTAGAACTTGATCAGATTTGGTGTCAAAATTTGATGCCCCTGGGAATGGGGATATGCTTCTAAATTCTACATTTATTCTGCCTGTTAAATCTGGTAGGATCCCAGATCACTTCTCTTCAATTTTGCTAAAGCTTGCAAGGATGTCCATAAAAAGACCAAGGGGGGTGCACAGGTGAGCATGACCTTGGTTATGACATTTTACCTGCTGATCGTGTATCCATGGATTCTTCAGGGTGTTCATGCAGACACTATATAGTAGTTTAGGGGAACATGACCATTCCTGCATATTCCATGACACCAGCACTCACCGAACAGCAGATGTGTATGGAGACAGAAAATACTCCCTAATGCGTGAGGCCCCATCCCTCGCTAGCATGCCCTCGAGGTCTCCAAGAATTCTTGCCAGCCAAATCTCCAAGCTTCGCTGGATTTCCTTGAAGTTATTCCTTATTGAACTTAGTGCTCTTCTTGTGCAAATTTTGGCTTCTGCTGTTAGCTCATCTCCAAAGCTGCCTTTTGCAGTCTCTGCTTGCAGTGTGCTGAGCTTCTGCCTTGTTTCAGTTGCACGATGCTGAAGGTGAAATGCTTCCAGCAAGAATTCTGTTTGCCGCTGTGTTCTGAACTCTGAGTTTAGTGTTGAATCACAAGGGTCACTTGTTTGCTGCACAAATAGATATTCATTAGGTTTTCTTCTCTTCTGCAATAGTAAATAATAGGAATTACCAGAATACAAGGAAAATGTCACTACTCCTTTTAAAGTGCTAAGCATGATTACTAATGAAGAAACTGTCATTTTCTTCAACATAAACATATCAATTAAATCCTTTTGCTTTTTAAAGAACTAGGTACAATGCGTTAGTAAGAAGAGACTTTTGAATTTAAATGCAACGACCACAAGCCATGCAGAGACAGCTCCAGCACTATGGACCAGAACAAGAAACTAAGATGATAGACGGCTGGAAACCGCTGCTATCTTTGGACCATGTATTCATCAAATAATTCCAACCAGGTACAGATCATATAGACATATATCAACACATGAATCTTTTTGTTACATCCAGGAATTATGAACTATTGAGTGGTATATCAGGTACTTTGCATTCAACAAAAGCACATAACTAAGTAGGTAAATGCTATTTCAGACAAGCAGGCCTACCATTCGTTTGCAAAGATCATCAATTTTCCCAGCTAGAGTTTGATATCTTTTCACTTGTTTTCGCATCACCAATGGAATCTTGGACAAATCTCCATTCACTACCTTTTCCAAGTTAATTAATTCCTGCTCCAGCAACCTAAGTTTTGCTGGAACTCCTGATGATTCTACATCCACTTTCCAGGGTGATTCTCTCCTGTTAAAGAACAATTGGCTTAGAGGCTGTAAATTATAAGTGGAATTTATTTCATGGCTAGGTCAACAAGCCTGTGCGTCAGTTAAATCTTTACCTCGGTACAGCATGCTTTGTGTTGTACGTTGACTCAACTGTATCATACTTCAGGTCCTACAAGATGCAAGTTTAAAGAGTCAAATACACAACCAAAAAAAGAAGGAAATGAAAATGGTCCTAGCCTACCAGAAGTCAACCTTTTGAGGCAACCGTTAAACATTCACGAAAATTACTGAACCATAGTTTTCTTGATAAGTTAATTTTTCCCATTGTTTTTGCAAAGGCTGTTCTATAGGTACCAGCAATGAGGAAAAAAATCACACACTCAAAAAATAACATAAATGACTCAACTATGTCTACAACAGTGTCAACGTGCAGTGAGCAAAGAGAATTGTATTGGGATAAAAAAGCAAGAAGAAAACATTGCACTTTACAGTACTATAACAATTTTTTGAAAGCACAGGATAGCCACATGTTGCACAAGGATTTATGTAGTCCAACAATGATTATATTCTCTGTATTATCAGACAGTCAAGCTTTTAATCACCCAAATTCTTCAAAACAGTCATGAACTGAAAAGAGCATCAGCTTGTAAGAATGTGAAACATCCTTTCATCTTTTTTTTCCTTGAAAAAACAATCATTACATCTGCACTTAGTAACTTAGTACAAATGTTGGTCATTTGCCATTGTATTGAATAGCCAATAAGGATCATTGGCTGCTGTTACTTCAGGTTGTGCATTAGAAACCCTTTTATTCATATATGGATATCAAGTAACTGACATCAGCACTGAAGTAACCACACATGGTAGCATGTGATGCAGATGGAGGGTTGAGGGAGAGAGAGAACTTCCAGTTGCTAGCAATGTTAGCGCTGCTTGCATACTGCAGAGATATTGAAAAACAGAAGAAGAAAAAAAATACTCACACACAGGAAATATCATTGAGAGATCAAGATTTGATGGGCCTATAATACAAGTATACAACATTCGATCTCAGACCAGAAAAAAAATATCTCTGAGATATTTATCACTGGAATCTCGTATAAATAACCCAACACATATTTTCATACTAATTAAAGTCCTTACATTTTTATGAGGTACACACAATTAAAAAGTGTCACTAAAAGAGTATGCACCTCCTCTTCCGTAGTCTACTACTTTGACCTTTGAGCCTTGAGGTACTTTCGTATTTAACAATATCAAGTGCTACTAGGTGACTATCCACAGGAATAATGAATTATGTAATGCCGACAGGAGCAAATGACCTAATATGAACACAAAATTGACCCAAACCCTTTTGAGAAAACTTCACACTGCAGGTAACCTAGAAAGAGATGGTACCAAGTACCAATGTGGTTGTTAAAACTCAGTGGCAGATTAGTCAGTTATTCAGCAAGGAAAGGGCAATTAAGTAGCAGTATGGGTTGAAAGTTGAAACACAGCAATTTCAAAGCTTTCATTCAAGTGCTATCCACTACCAGTTTGAGTTATTTGAAAGTGTGTGATTTGATGCAATAAAAGTAATGATATCCTACCACCTATAAGCACCATGCCAAGCAATATACGATTTCTAGCGAAACAACAAAAACAAAAGATAAGAGTTAGCTTTCAATCATATGCGCACATATCCAAAGGAATGTGCAACAAACCAACATACATGAACATAAGAAACTAAATGGGTATTACAGTTAGTCAGAAGTGTTTCCATATACATGCATGGGTCTATAGGATTCACCAATTATATAAAGTACCCTAAAGGATACTAATTAGTCCTAAAAATCGAAAGCATTTTTGGTAGTGCTGGTTTTATTTCTGTTGCCGAAAGACCTCTGATTTTTTATACAAAATATTGCATTCTGACAAGAAAAATTATAGGGGAACAAAGCACGAAAAAAACTGACAGTGTTTCTTCATGTACACTTGTACAGTCAATTATTGAACTTAAGGGCATCCAGCGATCTGCACCTCTAATGTACAGTAGCAAATAAAGTCTGACTTCAGTGCACCATTCATCTTCTAGGGCGCCGCTTGCATGAGAAGCAACAGGGAGCCTGTGTGATTATAGGTTTCCATATGGACCAGATAAGATCCAGGTGGCTTCGGTGGAGTAGATAACAAAAACCAGGTAGCTTTCTTGCAGGAGGCCTTGTCCCACAGATACAGTATCGGATTCTGTTTGATGGAGAGGTTATCAAAGTGGTTGTTTGTCCGTTCTACTCTGCCGCATACTACATGGTATCGCTGTCACAGTATCACTCATGGAATTATGGAAAGATGTGTATGTAGACTTGTAGAGCAGAGCTACTGAAGGATACTGGAACTAGCTTGAACCAAAGCTAATCTGATTGATTGCATTAACACAAATGGAAAGAATAGAGTCAATCCGACTTGTACTAAATTCTACGGAGTACACTCGTATCATTAGAAAGCAATGATAAAGCAATCCACCCTTAGATTTGTGTCCTTCCGATTCCGAAGCTGACAACAGGTAAAAAAGGTGAAAAAGGAGAGGCAACTTTTTGTCGTGTCACAGACCTGCCAGCCTTTTGATCGGTCCATCTCCATCCACGGCGGCATTCCCGACGCGGCCGTGGCCGCCGTGTAGAAGTCGTCGTCGTGCTTCTGGCGCTGCTGAGCGTAGAGCGCGGCGGCGGTGGCGAGGGCCTCGGCGTCGGTGGTGTCAGCGGCGTGGTCCAACCGCGGCGCGGGCAGCGGGTCCTGCTCGTGCTCCTGCTCCCCACGCGCGTCGTGGCGCGCCCGCTCCTCCTCCTCCTCCTCCTCCCCGTCGCAGGCGCGGAGCAGGGACCTGCCGCCGGCGCCGCCGGAGTCCCCGGCGCGCGAGGTGGCCGCGAGGAGCGCGGTGAGCAGCTCGTCCCGCTCGGCGGCCTCGCCCTCGAGTCGCTCGGCGCGGGCGCGCAGCGCGGCGGCCTCGGCCTCGGCCTCGGCGAGGCGAGCGCGGAGGGAGGCGGCCTCGTCCCCGGCGGCTTGGGCGCGGGCCAGGAGGCGGCGCTCGGCCTCCATCCAGGCGGCTCGGTGGCCCGCGAAGATCTCGGCGGCGCGGGCGTTGGCGCGGGCGTCCTCGCGGCGGCGCGCCCGGAGCTGCCGCAGCTGGTCCTCGGCGGCCAGCAGGCGCGTCGCGAGGATGCGGCCCCGCGACTGGAACGAGGCCACGTGGCGGGCGGCGGTGCCCGACGGGAGCGTGGCGAGGAAGAGCGCGAAGCTGACGCCGAGGTAGGTGGCGGCCAGCTGGGAGCTGGTGGAGTCCCCCGCGCCCGTGGGGCACCCGGAATCGTGCGGCGGCGAGGGCGCCGCCATTTAGGGAGAGAGAGAGCGATGAGAGGGAGGCGGCGGGGCGGCAGTGGCAGAGCCAGAGCCAGAGCCGGAGCCGGAGCAGGCGGTGGAAGTGGTTGGTTGGTGGGGTGGGGGAGTTGTGGATCTTGGGCCATGTGCAATCGACTCGAGCCTTTTAAATGGGTCGGCTACTCGGCTGGAAGAAGAAGGGATGGAGGTTTATTACGGAAATGCCCATGGCTGCGCAGTGTGGCCTTCAACTGGTATGAATAAATTGATTTTAATTTTGACCAAATTTTATAGAAAAAAGCGTTAAGACTTAGGGTATCAAATTAATATCGTTAGATTTATGATAGAATATATTTTCATAAGATACTCATCTTATGTCATAGCTGTTGTTACTTTTTTTTCCTATAAAGTTAGTCAATTTTTAAAAATTTGACTTGCACGGTTAGGAATTGATTTATCTGGGGACGTAGAGTAATTATTAATTGAAAAATAGTATAATTCTATTTTTAAAGTCAAACAATTTTATATTTAACCAACTTATATAAAATATTACAAACATTTATGACACCGAATAAATATTATTAGGTTTTGATTATATAATTCTCATAATAAACTAATTGGAACCATAATTATTGATAATTTTTCTTAGAAATTTATACTAGTCAAATTAAAAAAAATATTTATATAGAATACAGAAATGCATTTCTTGGGATGGAGGGAGAACTAGTATTGTACTGTACTGTACTCCATCCAATACGGAGGCTAAGCTTAAATATAATACACCCTCGGCTCTAGAGAATGATAATCGATATTTTGTATAAATTAGGTAAATTATCCGGGAAAGCCTAGCTGCACCAATATACCCGTATAGGAATTGAGTTGGCGATGTGGATTCTGTAGACCGTAGAGATCTCATGCAGCAGCAGTAGTACGTACTAGTGTATTTGCTTTTGCATGTAGTAGAGTACATATACGACGACATGTCGACATGATGGGTCAATCACTTGTACGTCAGTACGTGTATATACGCCTATCCTCCGGCACTGATGTACAGTACGTGTGAGCCGTTAATATGTTCGCCTCGTTCGTTTTGGCTTGTTTGGCTAATAATATATGGTTGAAAGTACCGTTAGCTGATTTGGCGTAAGAGAAAAATAATATTTGTTGGCTGAAAAAGTACGGCTTATAAGCCAGCGAACAGGACGGTTGCCGTGTTAGATGGCACCACTTCAGTGTGAAGCTATGGCGAGTGTAGCTCAGTTATTAGTTGGTTTTTTATCATGGAACCTATCGTTTTGGTTTACGTTTTCCAATTGACGAAGTTGGTGTTAGTGTTCATTGGTAAATAATATACTCATTGACAGCAAAACGACTACAATAATTTCCTTAATTTTAAAAGAGAAATGCTAAACAATACTCGGTTGTTTCTCTCCCTCTCAACACTCGATTCATCTTCCTCTCATTCTTCTCCGGCCTCTCCGCCTCTTCTTCCCCAATTCCGACGGGCATAGAAGGGGCTCGGGGGAGATAGGTCGGCCCGGCGACGGGGACGGCGGGAGGGCGGCGGTTAGGGATCCGAAGACGTAGGAGGCGGCCAGGCTAGGTCGGGGCGGGGACGCCCATGGCCATGATAGTGCGTGGGGGATGAGGAGGAGGAGGAGGAGGCCACCACGGGTGTGGTAGGGTCTTGCTATGCCGTGACCGTGGAGCTCCAGCGAGACCCACCACGCCACGACGGGGCGGTGCACGGTGGCGTAGCGTCGGGAAGAGCAAGAAGACGTGAAGAACAAATTTTAGAGTGTTCTCGGGCCTCAGAAGACTCTGAGTGTTCTGTTCTATAGATGGACCCTCTTATTGGTTCACTCCTAGCCTTTCAGGAGATTGAGATGTTATTATGGCCGGGCCGGCTGGTTTCTGCTTGAAGTTGAAGCACAACCGCCTTTGCATTTGTGAGCATAGCAGGAGAAGGCAGCTGCCATGGACAAGACACGGTGATGCACTGATGCCGATGGCAGGCGAGCCCAAACTCCAAACGGGAAGGCAGGCAAAAGCTGCTCCGTGTGGGTCGTCAACTCGTCATGCGATTGCTTCCCGTGAGCTACGCTGCCATCACCATCACCATCACCGCTGTCCAGTGTACTCTCCTCCAATGTCATTCTCACTTTTTAGAAAATCAAATATTTTTCAACTTTAATCAAATACTTCGACCATGTTTAATTGAGGCCGGATTCGGCGCCGCCGAGCTACACTGTAGTGTTTGTTTTTATTCGGTAATAATTGTTCAATCGTTGACTAATTAGGCTCAAAACGTTCGTCTCGTAAAGTACAACCAAACTGTGCAATTAGTTTTTGATTTCGTCAATATTTAGTACTCCATGCATGTACCGCAAGTTTGATGTGATGGGAAATCTTCTTTTTACATAGTGCCAAATTCAAGAAATCTGGGAAACTAAACATGGCCTTCATTCGATCCAATTTGCCTTTTTAGATACATTATTTTTATTATATATTTCGAGGTAATGTATATATAAGTACATATTTTCATAATAAAACCTAGCTAGATATATAAATATTATGATGTATAATACATATTATTTGATTAATTATTAAATTCATATTTTCATAATAAACATATTTAGATGTATAGCATTGTCAATATTTTCTAGTGTTATTCTCTTATTAAAAAGGTCAGTAAAAATCTGAAAAGACAAATAATTTTATTATAAAATAGTATAAGTATCTATTTTTCAAATATATTTATTATAAAAATTACGTTAGTCGAGTTACATTTGTTATATATCACTAATACTAATATTATTTCTTATATAACTTTTTTTTTATTGTTTGACTCACGAAAACAAATTTTTTACTTTTATTGGGACGGAGGGATGTCTTTATATATACAAGACAAAAAATGGGTTATCTTAGTTTGTCTTGCAAATATCTGTCTCCATCTTAAATGCATCTACTCCCTTTGTCCTAATAAAATATAAGGTATCTAAATAATCTTAGGATATATTATGTGGTAAAAGAAATGACGCAAAAATTAAATGTGTTACAAGGTATCCTGGAATTACAATTCTTGGTTTTAGATATTAATAGTAGATGTACATGTGAATATTATCTTTTGAAGGGTTTATTTACCTAGAATCTTTTTAAAATTTAAGATAAATTTAAATGTTTGGAATCTTTATATTTGAGGAAGCAGTAAAATCAGAGTGGGGTTGATTCATTTCGCCCGTGCACCCGTATTCTGCTGCCAACGCAGAGTGGCGCTGCTGCTGCAGCGGTCATCAGCGGGCAGCTGGTAAAGAACAAAGCAGGCTTGTTTAGATTGTAAGTTTTTTCACTTTTTCTCTATCACATCAAATCTTTGAACACATGCATGGAGTATTAAATGTAGATAAAAAAATAACTAATTATACAGTTTGATTATAAATTACGAGACAAATCTTTTGAGCCTAGTTAGACCATGATTGAACAATAATTATCAAATACAAACGAAAGTGCTACAGTGTCAAATACCGATTACTAACCCTAATCTAAACAAGTCCGCAGAGTGATTTTAGCTTTGGTTGGGCCCCAGTCCCAGAGGCAGCAAATGACTGTTGTCCCGTCCGTTCATGACATATTGTCCTTTGCAATTTACTACCCTGCGTCCTGCCTCCTGCGCCTGCAATTTGCCATTGCCACCCCACATTTTCTTCTTTCTTCAACAGGCAGTATCTTCTTTTTATTTGCAGACGCAAGATGCAACATCCAACCAAAACATACCACACAAATACACGATGCGTGCGCAATGCAGTTGCACTGTACCTAAGATGCCAAGGTAACAGCACTTTTAAACACAGTGTCGAGCTTCATTGCAAATTCCTGTTAGCGCCATCGCCGCTGGAATTGGGGCTCTAATGCACATTGCACGTTGCACAAGCTCCCAGTAACCTTCAAACAAGATGGCCCAAGCTTGTGGGCGCTACTGTCAGACAATGAGTAGCTAATCAAATGAAAAATGTGCGCTGCAATGCCATGCATGGCCATAGGATCAGCAGTGCTCAATCAAACCCGAAAAGCATGACATCGAGTTAGCATCATGCAACCTTGTAATCAACAGGAACAGCAATGGTAGGTTACTGGAGCATTGCACGCCATAGAACAGTCACCACCATTAGGATATTATAGGAGGATTGGAGCAACTAACCTGCAAGCGCTAGACATCTTGAGGTGCACACATCTATACCACAATAACATAGTCTAAAATAATTCTCCTTTTTCTTTCTAAAATCAATATTTCTGTATGCTGCAAGTTCTGCAACCTGAAAGTTTCCTTAGCCACAACAAATGCCTAAAGCTAGCATAGGAGTAGGTGAGAATGATGTACAAATTGAAGCTTCAGAGCATTAATCTAAGAGTCAGTTCTGGCTCATGCCTAGCATTTGACAATACAATGGAAGTTCAGAGCATTTGTCTCAGAATCGGGTTGCGCTTATGGCTGTCATGTTGACAAATTCAGATCACCAGTAACCCCATAGGTTAATAGCATGCTATGTTCATATTCATAAGGTTGTCCTAGCTCCATTGATATACATTGACCATCACTTAAACTCACAAAAATAAATCTAATACAAGATACATATCCGTTTAGTGCTTGTAACCAGTAAAATACCCATTTCGTGGATTTTGAAAGGCAAAATTGCTAAAATCTAGAGGCAACACAGTTTTCTTTGATACCATCAAGCACTGGACTAAAAGTTCATGATCAAGCTGTATAGATCATCAGAATTACAACATCTCTGTAAAATGGAAGGATGTAGAAACCTGAGTCAAAACTGGATTTCTCACACTACATCCAGGATGAGCTAAAGGGCTTCTCTGAGCTGAAACGTCTTCAAAATAGCTCTAGCTTTATCATACTCATTAAGACTGACCAATATGTTTTTCAATCGACGAGCTAGACCACGTGTCTCTTCCTCACTTATGCCTGACGTGCGTCTCCTCTCCAACTTGTTTCCCAACTCAACCACTAGATCTACAAAAGGCTGCAGCTTTTGACTTTGTTTAGGCCAAACTTCTGAAAGTGAGGTAGCTATTCGCTCAGCCCTAGTGATTGCATCATGAACATCCAGGATGATACTCTTCATATGAGGAAGAATCTTCCCTCTCAGTAATTCATCTAAAGCAAGCTTCTCAACAACATGCTCCGCAAGGATGTCTTTCCACAGGCAAACATTCTTAAGGAGACGTATAGCAACACCAAACCTATACGCAGCATATTGAGAGGCACCTGGAACAGTCCTCGTCACCATTGATCCCCAGGCTGGTACTGAAAGATCAGCAACGGCCTCGGTTAGACGGCTTCTCACAGAAGCCAGTAATTGGTGCAAATCCTTGCTTGAGGTTGGTAAATAACCGATCACCATCCTACTAGCATCCACAGCATTTCTAGTCCTTTGGGTACTCAATACATCCCAGCAGTGCTTAATACGGTGGTGCAAAATAGGGAGAACCACCTTTTCTACTAAGACTGGAACTACATCCGAATCATTAGAACCTGAAGGACTCTCATTATCTTGCATACCATAGTTAAAAAGAACCTTGTGCCAATTCATGTCGAAGAAATCGGTTGTTTCATGGAGGGGATCCCACTTCAAGAGCTCCAGTCTCACAAAAGGGGTGAACACAGATGGTGCACTCAGGGCTACATGAGCATTTCGGTATGCAGAGGGGTACTGAGATTTCCACCCTTCAAACTTGTCCTTGACAGTTCTAAGGCTCGAGTATTCCTCTTTAGCATCACTGAACACATGGTCAGCAGCCTTAAGAAACTCATCCCGGCTGGAAACATAAGCAGTGCTCTCACTGTCACTTTCATCAGTGCTTAGCTCTCCTTCAATCTTCTCAATGCCCTTATTCTTCACTGCAGATGCCAATCTCTTGGTCTCTGACTGGGTTTTCCTTCGTCTTCTGTTCTCTTCCCTGCGCTTAAGGTCCATACGCTTCTGCATGTTGATATCTCTGCCAAACTCATCCAACTCAGGTGGGAGGTTGGAACTTTCCCTAGCAGCAGCAGCTGCTGCTTGGGCAGCATTTGACGCAGCAGACAGGTAAGCTGAGCTTGATCCTTTGCTAAGAATAGATACTGCAGCATTTACAGCAGCTTCGATCACACCTGATTCATCAGCTAGGTCAGCCGCGCGCCTCTCAGAGATAGCCAAAGCTCGATTTTCATGCAATTTCTGTATGTGTTCCTCCAACTCCTCTATTAAAAACGCCTTGTCATTCAAGAAATCACACATCACGGAAATATAATCACGAAGCTCCTGCATATAGACAAACCTCTTTTCTGCATCCTGCAAGCCACTCTCCAGGCTTGATATCTCTGAAAGAGCTTCATTAAGATGTGTGTCGGTCTTAACTAAAGCACTGACTGTTGTCTTGTGAGTCTCCCTAAGCTTTCGGATGTTGTCTTGCAGGGCTTTGTTTGCAACATCCGCTTGCTGAGCGATGGACAAGAACTCTGCAGTTCCAGATGCAAAAACTGATGCCGCAGGCACAACACCGCTAAGGGAGGGCTGGTAATGGGAACCCACTGGGTATCCAAATGGCTGTGGTTGAACCTGCATAGCAGCTGGTACCCCATTTGCTGATCTCTGAGTAGAAGCATCGTCCATCCTCCTACCAAGCCCCTTCCTGAATTGCTCTTCCTCCCATCTCCTCTCTTCTTCATCGTCGTCATCATCATCTCTACCATCATCAACCTTCCTGCTGCCATCACTGAGAGCCCCCAAACCGGTGGCAGGACCCCTGTTACTGATCCCACCAAATACACTTTTTGTGCTCCTCGGGCCATCACTTGGCTTGTCAGTGTACATTGCAATCCGATCCCTTGTCTCATTGTCATCCTCATCACTTGACTCACCACCACCACCCCGGCTGCTCAGCACACCGCCACCATCAAGAGAGATATAATCTGGCGCTGCATGCCTTGGCTGCTGTCGCTGCTGTCGCTTTGCCCTGATGGCTTCAATGGTTGCACGGTCAGGTATCACTGGCCCTTCATCCTCTTCATCTCCTTCCTCCTCTTCTTCAGATTTATCTTCCTCCTTGTCGTGCTTCGGTATCCTTGGCCCAATGCTGGCCTCAGACATAGGTTTCACCAAACCTTTAAGAATAACCACAGTTTCTGTTGCAGCTGCGGTGGTGGTAGCTGGAGTGGAACTTGCAGGGGTACCAGCCAATTTTTGTGACCGGGGCTCAGTCGCCGGAGTCTGTGGTTGGGAACGCAAGAGGCTCCCAGGGAGCGGGCGCGCATTCTTCTGGAGCTCCCGGAGGCGCTCTGGTGTGTACTCCCCAGCATGGGACTGGAAGTTGGACGGCTTAGGCGCCGACACAGCAGCGACGGCAGGCGCCGGCGAGCTCCTGATCCGGTCCCTGGCGGGCGTGAGGCGGTGGAGCGCTCCCGCGGCCGGGGACGCCGTGCGCGCCGGGCGCACCGAGGCCGTCGGGGGGCGGCGGCGCTGCGCGAAGGGGCCCTCCTCGGCGTCGTCCTCGCCTCGTCGTCCGCGAAGCTGAGGCGGCTCGCCCCCTGACGCCTCGGCGGCGACTTGGGCTTGGGCACCGTTAGGCTTTTCGTCTTTGTGGAGGTGGCGGTGGAGGGCTTGGAGTGGCTTCCGCCGTCGCCGTTGGCGTCCTCGTCGTCATCCGCGCGGCGTCGGAAGTTTTTGCGGTTGCTACTCATACCGGCTCGCCGGGACGTCACCACCGGAGGAAACCTGAGAAGTTTTAGGGTATTGGATTAAGGCGGGCGTATACAGAAACCTCCGATTCGAAGGGTGAGAAAGAGGACACGGTGATCGAACCTGCAGCTGCTTCGGCGTCGTCGTCGGCGGCGTCTAGGGTTCCGGCGAGGGAGATGGCGGTGCGGAGCCGGTTGGGATTTGGGAAGATCCGTGCGCGTATGCGAGAGCTTGGAGAAGAGGGGCTGCTGGGTTTGGGTGGATTCGATTCGTATCCAACTGTGAATCGATTGGGCCAAACCGACTTCGATTTCGACATGAGGCCGATACAGACCATTGCGTAGGCCCAGTTAGTATTGGGCCCGTTTGCTCATCGTCGTCGTCTTCACGAGTGGTCCGCACCACTGCTGCATCGCCATTTCTCCGTCCCAAAACCCTAGGCTAGTCCCCCCGCACCTGATCGATCGGAGGCCATGGCGACGGCGAGGCTCCGATCCGCGGCCTCCCTCCGCGGGGCTCTCCTCCGCCACTTTTCCGTGGTGCCCGCCTCGACTCCGCACGCCGTCTCCCGGGTCCCAGGTATCTCTCCGCCTCTCGATCGCTCCCTTCTTTCTGCCGTCGTTGTACTCCCGCCTCCGTGTTTGCTTCGATCCCAAAAATGGTGGCGTCTAAGATACGAGTGCATGCCTGAAATGTCTGAGGAACAGTGATCCGTATGTTTTCTTGTTTGATTATTGTTATTATGCCTGGGACGGTGGGAACAGGTGTGCTCTGTTCTTCTCTGGCAGATCGGTTGCTGCTATGTCATGTATAACTGTGAATTGTTATGGTTTCTTAAAAAAA